>NW_013651803.1:4332-9419 GCF_000499385.1 Eimeria necatrix | reverse complement strand
GCTGCTAAAGAGCAAATTACACTGAGCAAATGACGCCAGGTTTCTTCCGAAAGAGCTTCGTTTTGACCTGGAACTCCAGACACCAGAACCTGCACGAGTTGCGTCAGGTCCTCAGCAGCAACACGCAGATAGGACTTGCAGCAAATGAATGGAAGAAAGCACCTGGGCAATTCCGCGCAAAACTGGCCCCTCGCAGGCCAGGCCGAGGCTCGGGTTGGCAGCATTCAGCAGCCTGGCCTTGATGCTGCAAGGATACATGAAGGATCCTTGCAGCATCAAGGCCAGGCTGCTGAGTGTTGCAGCGTAAACTTGAAATTCTCCCTTAAAGCGTCGTTTGCAATTTCCCAGTAGTTTTCCGGGTCAGCAAAGGCCCCCAAGAGCTGCAGAGCCACTCTGTGAGACTCCACTCCTGCTGTTGCGTGCTGCTGCGGCGCCGCGAGGAATCTGCAGCAAATTGCAAAGCGGCTGTCGAGCCATTCCACAGAAGCTTCTTTTATAAAGGTGAAAGAAACCACCAGAAGGCGGGCGGAGGCCGTGTAGAAGGCTTCTTTGAAATCTGAAACGGGTTGAAAAACGGTTATTGCAAATCATCGGAAATATGTCCGAATCATGGTGCGTCCTCCCAGGCAAGGCCTGGGGGTGCCACCCACGAGCTCCTCGCCGGGGTCTCTGAGTTGATTTTGGCGTTTGATTTCCCTCAAATCCTCTTCGTGAAGTTGCTCGTAGTGCCTCCCGAGTTGCTTCAAAGGGAGAAAGGCCAGCTGCTGAATGGGCCGAAAAGAATCGAATAGCAGCTCAGCAAAGGAAACAGCCAAGTTCTGAAGTCCGCCTTGTCTTGCAGATTGAGCAGCCAGTAGCCAACAGTGTCGAAGAAAAACATGCGCACCAGCGGCGAGAGGTCTGCCAGCAACTCCGCGAAGTAGTTCCCTATGGTTCTGACATTGTACAAACTCTTGACGGGCACTACGTTGAGGTCCCGCCAGCCAGCCAGAATGTGAATGATTTCGCCGTTGTACTTGTAGAAGCCACAAGAAAGCACCGGCGTGAGTGCGCGACGAGCTCCCATTCGGATTCGCGAGTGTCGGTGCATGAGACAGGAAAGAAGTGACCTCGACAGCGGCTCATTGGAGTGCAGCAGCATGTTTTGGTGCCGACTGCAGAGCTCAACGACGGCTTCCAGAGCCAAAGACTTCACCTTAGGGCACACAGCCATTGTGCGGGCGTGCAGCAGGCCTACGGCCAAGTCTAGGTGGCTCAAAACGGCTTCATCTGAACTTCTGTGCAGCACCAGCTGGAGCAACTTGAACAGAGTCTGCCGCATTTCGTCGCTCTGCTCTATGGACGTCGCCTGCAGGGGCTTCTACTTAGGATCTGGGAGCATCACTGGAGGGAGGTGAGCCACTCTTTCAATGTCTTCGGAGCCAAAGCTGGCAGTCAGCTCCCGCAGCACTTCGCCCGGGGTTTTGTCCACTGCTGCTGCTTCGCAGAAAAGCTTAAAAAGAAGACTGGCTGCGAGGAGCCGTGCCTTTTCGGCGGGCCCCGAAAGACACAGCAGCAGCGGATCCGGCAGCAAAGCAAACGCTCTTTTGTAAAAAGGCTGGTCACGGAGGCGTCCATAAAGACCCGCTTCAGCGCCGCAATAGCGTTGTGCCTGCGGTTGCTGCTGCGCTCTTACTTCAGCACATTTGCGTTCCTTTGCATTGTGCAGGACATAGACTTCCAGCTCTCAAGACCGTAGGCTGTTCTGCTCCCTGGCGACTGTGCAGCCAAGCCCTCGTCTTGAGCTTCAGCACTTTCTCTGTGTGAAATGAGCTCGGCTGCAGGTTTCTTCGAGAGAACTGCAAAGCTCTGGTGAATGCCAATGGCCTTTTCTTGCGAAAATTCATTTTCCTTGACCATTGGAAACTAGACAGGAACGGCTGCAGTCTGGCGGCGCTGCACTCCAGTTAGAGCCCGGCTGGCTCAGCTCTTGCCACACTCTGTCTACCAAATCCATCGCGCTGCACTACCGCTGCGCTGCAAGTGTCTAACTGCTGCGTTCGCGAGCCTCAGCCCTCTGCTTGCTGCTGAACTACAGGGAGACATCCACTCAGTTTAGGGGGCTATATCTGGCTCGGCCACCGCAGAAGCCCCAACGCGTACGCAATAACTAAAAAGCTTTTAAAATCAACATTGGTACAATGTTGATTTTAAAAGTTCGCCTTTGTCGGCGAATATATACTCGCGCGCAGCGCCTTCAAACAGAAACGCCTGCCAGCCTGGCAGCGGCTAGCTCATTATTCGGTGAATATGCTCCAAAAGTTACGATCCATATTCTGGGAATATTCCTCATTTCAACGAAGAATCCTTCGTTCTTTCCAAAGACAGTTGTGTTGCAACGGCAGTACATTCGGGCACAGCAGCATTACTAGGTTTGACCGCGCGCTGCATATCTGTTTCCACTGAAAATACACACGAAGGATCACATATGTGTCTTTGCCTGATTTAATAAACATTCTGTCTTCCAAATCAGTTGTGACTTGGTGAAGCTTTTGCTTTGCTCGGTCGCCACCAGGCTACTGTTCAAGCGGTCCGCTTCCAAAACGGGCGACACAGTGTGTCTTGCGCGTCTCACATCCACGGAAACGAATACCAAAATAAATACCACAACATTCACAGAGCGCTTTTTATAAATACATTTTCCAGTTACTCTAATTCTTGCGTGATCCTGTGCGCAATGATTCGTGAAAGTATCCCATCCTCTGTGGGACCTGGCGCATCCAACGCTCCAGTGCCCCGGGAGCGCACGTATGTGACCCCCTAGTCTCGACGAGGCAGACTGTTCACGTTACGGCTAAACGTTTCGATTAACTTCTTTGCTGTTGTCTATGTATTTTGAGATTTTGGCATTGGCTTTAATAGGCCTTTCCAAAAAGTTTCCCACTTGTGTGTACTGGCAGACGTTGCAGGCCACAGAAAGCGAGCAGGCAAGAGACAAAAGCTCCTCTCTGACAGCAAGAAAAGCTCACGAGTAACACAATATCGCTTCAGCCCCTTAATTATTGAATCAAAAATGCACGCACTACACTTCCTAATCTTAGTTGTCATCACAGCTGACGCTTTCCTTGGAGCAAAGACGTCAGAAGACGGATTGCCAAACGCAAGCCCTTCAGGAGGAACACCTCGAGCTGATCACCAAGATATTTTGGCTTTAGGGAGACGCTGGCCTGGCATGTTGGCTGCATTCTCAAGCCTCGTCTTAATGATCGCGACGATTGTTGGGTTTCGTGGCGTTCGTTGCAACAGTTCAATCAAGGGTCACAGTCCTAGCGGACCGCCCGGACAACACGAACGCAATATGGCAGAAGGCGGGGAAAGTCCTTGCCTCGTAAGCTTCAATCTTCTGGGTGACGTGAGAGCGTTTAGGCGCGACGCTCTGGAGGGACGCCCTAGGTCATCAATAGTTACTGGTGTCAAATGGCCGCTCATTATGAGTGTGACCCAGGCGCGACGTTGGTTAGCTGCACAGGAAATGCTTTTCCCAGGCTACTAGGTATCCTTTCGCATCCTGTGCAATCGTGGTACGGCGGCATGCCGTTGGTGGAGGCTGTGGCTTGTAAAAGGTCTTAAAAGACTATGTTTTGTAGCTTCATGCCGTATGTCGAGTGCTACGCGTGTAGAACATGGAATCGCGGAGGTGAGTTTTGCATATCCTCTTTGTCTCGAGCTTTCGGCCGACCAGCTTTTCTGTGAGACGGATTCCGACGAAGACTGACACTAGTGGCTTTATCATGTGCTTCCACCGCTGCGCGTGTACTACATGGAATTGCGCATGTGTATTTTGCTTATCCTCTTTGTGGGTAATCTTGCTTTCAGTTTCAATGCGCCTGCAGTGCTGGTGGGATTAATGTACCGGTAGACCATGTAGAGTCGTGCATAATGGTGACGATGCACAGCGTCTCCCTGCTAACGACAAAGCCGCTTCTCACGCTGCGCTGATGCGTTCGATGAGAGCTTCTGCTTGCATGTGAGTCTCGTACACACGCTCTGCCAAGTGGTTAGCTGGCTTGGGGAGCATGTTGAACCGGCATAGAATGTGCAGCATAAACAGACATGCCGTAGAGGGAGTATATGTTCCTCGCCTTGTTCGAGGGCTCTTGTTCGCGTTGAGGTAAGAGCGGACGTTAGTGATTCAAGGGGTCTGTGGTCATAGTGCGGCGTGGCAGTGACATTCATTGTGGTCATAGTGCGGCGTGGCAGTGACATTCATGCAGCTGCTGGGACCAAGGATGCTTGGCATGCTGTGGATAGGTACAACTGGCGCTAATAAGTGAGCGCTTCTCATGGGCTTGCGCTTTTGCTACGCATATATCTGCCAGGCCTAGAGCCCTAAGTATGTCACTGAGGTTCGTGAATTGGCGGGTCTCTGTCCCTTCAAATCCGGATTGTATCTGACATTCTGTTGCTTGCGTTGGGAAACTCGAGTTCGCCAGTGGAGATCTTGGAAAAGCTTAGGCAAAACCCGAACTTTATTGATGTGTATCACGGCCAGGCTATACAGGGTGTCAGCGTCGCAGCAAAAGATAAGCGTTCTAACGAAAAGGTACTGCTCAGCATAGCTGTGCCGTATGCATGCGGCTGTTGTATAAGGGTGAATGTACCCAGCTCTAGTTTTTTATGTAGCACTCAATAATGTAAACTACCTACCGTCACGAACATGATACACTTACGTGCCGCATTCCCCAAGAGCCCTGCATGCTCTGGTGGCACGTCTCTGCATGGCTGTCATGTTCACGTGTTACCGTGGATGGAGCAAATGCACATGATGTGCATTCGTGCCGCATTCCCCCAGCATCGCTGCATGATCGGGTGGCAGGTTTCTGCATGGCAATCATGTTCACATGCTACCGTGGATGGAGAATTTGAAGGAACGCCTTGTTTAGCGCTAGTGCTTGCTTGTAAGGGTGATGAGAGGTGTGGGCATTGGCAACGCGAAGGTAGCGCGGTGCGGGCGCATTCGTATATTTGTCGTGCCGAGACGAAGGTCTGTACCTCCGCGGGCAAATAGTCTGTTCTATTCGACTGCCTGAGAGTAGCTTTGGTGCATA
>NW_013651803.1:0-4232 GCF_000499385.1 Eimeria necatrix | reverse complement strand
AGTCTGTTCTATTCGACTGCCTGAGAGTAGCTTTGGTGCATTTGCACTGGAGCTGTGGGCTTTTTGCGATCAAGCATTGTTGAACGGCTATGGAGGGTGGTGTTTGGTGAGCTGTGAGTAGATGGTCACTGGTGGGTTAAGAGCGCGGCGACGGTCAAGCAATGCTTGGGTGCTTGGCGCGCGAATTCTCACCAGGCGAAGTGCGAACAATGCTTTGTCGTTTTTTTCTGTGTTTACGCGGTGCAACAGAACCTGTGTGCACCCTGACTAAGAGCAGCATCCTGATGTTTCTGCTTTCAGTCATCCTTCGCTCGACTGCATCGCGTAGCTGCGTCATTTCATCCGTGCACCTGCATTTCAAAAACTGGACAATATTATCTACGGAAGAGACGCGGAACAACAGGGCGTGATGGCACGGGGTCGTTTCCTATCAAGTAAACAACACTGCATATGGAAGTGACTGGTTAATCTAGCTCTAACGATTTTACATCTCCAAAGGACTAATGGCGGCGCGTCGTTATTTGAAGCTTAATCCTTTGCCACGCTGGTGACAGATGGCAAAGTGCCCGTCAGTCTGTCACTACACAATGCAGCTCCTCCTGTGCAAATAATTTGCGTGAGGCACTCGACGGCTCCAAAAAACCTTGACAAGAACGGCAATCGCTTAAGTGATTTTGGCCATAGAGCGATGTACTGAGTTCGAAAGGCCTGTAAGCAGAGTACAGGCCTTGGAAAGAAATGCGTTGGACAGGCGGGCAGGTTTGCCTGCATGGCGTGCATATTCTTGCTTTCAGTTGTCCTGGGCACAGTGGTTAGTCTTTTTGGTCCGTAGCGCGCTGCGTGGGCAGACGTGCCCACGATGGATGGCAACACGTCCGTGTAGTGCTTTGAGTTCGTGATCGTGACAACACAACACGGCTGCATCTCCGCTATGCTAACGTTTGGTTGGCCGTTGCTTTTACGATGCAGGACGTATGCGTAGCGTGCTGTGCGAGAGCGTTAGAGCAGGGATGCATGCGTGGCGCAGGAGTGTTTGACTTTGCGCGAACGAGAGCGCGGACGGCGTTTGTTGTTTTGTTCGCCGCGATAATATTCGCACGTAGAGTGTGTTTGTGTACGTGTGTATCTGCTAGTGCCAACGTATATTTGTTTGTTGCAGGGATGTTCTCCGGGAGCAAATGCAAGTTACGGGTTGCTCGCAGTTTGGTCTGTGTTACGCTTGGGTAAGGAGACTGTGGAGATGAGTGGTAGGGCGTTTGTGGTGATCGTTTTTGGCGGTGTACTTATGTCAGGTCTTAACAGTGATGTTTCTGGAGGAGTGTTGTGTCCAAAAAATTTTGTTTTTTATCGCCGGTGGGGCTGTGGAGTGATGGAGTGCGAGGTTTTGTGGGCTGTGATGGGTCATGAGTGTTGAGCGGCGATGCGTTTGAGAGGCGGGCAGGTTTGCGCGCGTGGCGTGCATATTCTTGCATTCAGTTGTCCTGGCCAGAGTGGTTAGTCGTTGTGGTCTGTGCCTCCTCTGTTGAGCTCGAGAAACGCGTTTGCATTGCATCAGAAGACCCGTTGGACGCTCGTGGCGTTAGTTTCTGTTTATGGTTGCATTGGATGGTTTGAGTGTGACTAGTCTTGATTCAGGTTTTTTCTGGTGCACAGAATGTAGAGGTATTGTTGAATCTGCTGCACATGTTGCAACTCGGCATTGAGGCTTGGGTGTTTGCCGGGCCATAAACTGGGAAGTTCGGTTTGCTTTGCTATCACCTGGGAGCTGAGTCAAAGCATTTTAGACTTTCTGGAGCTGAATGAAGCTAGAACCTTCGTTGCCCTTTTATTCGCCACGCAGACATGCCGCAGCGGGGTAAAGCGCGGATTCTTGCAACTTGCCGGCTGCGGCAGCCTGCAAGCTCTCTGGTATTCACACACAGCGCTGCGCTGTGGCGTAGTGGTAGCTCAGTTTAGTAATGCATAGGTTTTTCGAAGGGATTCTGCGCTGTTATGATTGATTGTTAGTGTTAATGCGTGGAACAGTGCGGAGGGGAAAGTATTGCTTCTCCGTCGTGATTTGTTTTGAAAACTGCATTTGCTTGCTACCCATGGACGGGACAGATGTGCGCCCCCACACTTAGAGTGCTGCGCAGAGCAGCGGACTGTGAACATGTGATTAATTTGAATGTGTGGTGAGCTTGCATTAGCCAGGAAATAGTAGGCACTCGCACTACGTGTTATGCCACGAAAAGTATGGTTTTGAGGCAAATGTTAGGATAATGTGTCAGAAGAGGCTTTGGTAGGCTGGATAGCAGATTACGGCTCAAGTTGGAAAAGAGCCTTGTGCGACACCGGTATAAATGTAGCTTTTTTCCTTCGAAGATGTTTTCTTGTAGCATTTCGACCTAAGGCAGGGGAACACGACGAAGCGTTAAATTTCAACAGAGCTGCAATCAAGTGCAAAAGGAAAGATAAACGTAGTTTTGCTGTAGCTTGTTCCTGCTTAGTTTACTTGCGTTCCGATAATCCAGGAGGTAAGAATCAGCAGATGCTGCTCGAGACACTCTTCCGCTGCGTGCAGAGGCTTGACGTGACTCAAGTTTATGTTTGCACTGCTTAGGAGCTAATTTGGCCACTTCCAGTGTGTTTCTAAAATGTGGCGCAGCCGATTCCACGCTATGGTTGGGGCAGTTTGTACGTCACTCCTCTTCAGCATCGAAGCGTGTGTTTCTGCAGGGTTCTGGGGTGTTGTCTAGTATGTCTTGCAGCTCGCTTGGTTCAGTTTAACAGATTTTTCTGCTTTTGCCGAGTGACGACTCAGCTGCTGTTTTTCGACGAATGATGCTATGTTATGCTTCCTGCGACGTTTGGAGCATCAGCATTACAGCTGTTTCAATGATGCGCAGCCAGTACGTTTAATTTCATAACTGTGATTGCCGCCCTGATTTCTCAAAGCCGCTGCGGCATATTTGATGCGGATTTTTCAGGTGTTTGAGTGCTTCAAAGACTTGGAAGAATCCCGCCTTCTGTTTTGTGCTGTTTGGAATTATCGGCATTGCGTGCATTGGTTGGAAGAGCTCTGTTCTCCCCGATTTCGTTGCTGGAGTTTTCAGTATTGCATTAGGCAGGTTGACGTGAAGCATCAGAGCTGGGCCTTAGGGTCGTTGAGAGCCCATCAACTGCAGAAGTACCTTTCGTACCTACAACATTCTCCCACTAAGAGCAGGTACTCAAAGCTAGCAGCTGATGCCTTGTAATGAAGGTAGAACCGTAGCACTGTCTGGAGCCCCCTGACAGCCGGCTAGTGCCAGCGTGCTTTGTCTAGGTAACTCGCAGAGTGTGAGATGTGGTAAACCCGTCAATAAGCCGCTATCTTTCGCGAGTCACTTAAAAAAGACTGGCAGGCATCTGCCCGTTCCAGGTAGCATGTCGTTAGTGGACGAATCATCAGTTGATCTGCAATTTTCTCTTGAGTGCATTTTTCGACTATTGAGGCTGACGTGGTTTCAGGATGACGCATTCTGGAACAAATGTTCGAAGATTTTTGTTGCTACATCTCGCCTGCGGCAAGCTGGTCAAGTATGGGTCGACGTTTACGTCGACGTGGTCGTGTGCCTTCAGACTCTTCAGAATACGGTTGGCATTCACCAAACTGCAACGAAGGATTGTGTGAGGGTTGCCATATTAGAGGTGGAAAACCATCTTTGACAACTGTGCGTTGTGGGTAGTGGCGCGTGTACCATTGTAGTTTCATGCACTATTCAAGAGTGAGTGACATTCAAGAATGCCGACAGATCATCTTTTTGCGTTTTTCTGCACCAGTTATCGTGCTGCTTAGTAATTTCCTATGAAGGGAGTGATGCTCGTTGTAGCTGCTTTGTTGGCTTGTTGTGTTGTACCTTCAGTAGATAATTGTGCTCAGTGTGAGAATGTATTTTTGATGCTGCTGCACTGCGGTTTGTTCAGCGTTGTGAGAGTCGGACAGCAGCACTGGCCCACGACCGGAGTCAAGCTTGAGCTAAACGTAAAGGGTTCTCTGTGCATACTGTCGCTGCGGAGAAAATGTTTTGGCACTTTTCCTAATATGCGTTTGTGGAGCAAGTGGGGACATGCATAACGGATGAGAACAACGCCCCGTAGACTGGGCTGCGGTTCTGGCACAGGCCACTGCATCTTCTAACCACAGTCTGTGTTGCCAATTGGGCGGCGGCTGTATTTTAACCTTGCAGGAAGTAGGCATGATAACTGGA
>NW_013651802.1:13441-14156 GCF_000499385.1 Eimeria necatrix | reverse complement strand
AGCACTAACCAGCCCCATTGTAGTGTCTGTGCACTACAACTTCCCCCCTTGCCGGACTGAAGTGACCTACCCCCAAAATGCATTTTGTTTGCCTTTTCACTCTCTGTGCTCGTCGAAAGCTAACGCCGTGAGCGCGCGCCATGCGCAGCGTTCTCTCCCCCCCCCTCCTCATTGAAGGGTGCCCGAGCTGGAGGATGTGGAGTACGAGGGAGCCATACCGCTACGCTTCAGAAGGGCCAATGTTGTTTCGAGCCTGAAGACGTCTTCGTTGGCGGCGGCGCCAAGCGCGAAGCAAAGCCGGGCAGCCGGTAAGATGGTTAGCTGGTTCCCATGTGGCTTGCTCTTCAGGGGTCCCGCGCCACTTCACGAGGTACTGGGCTGCATCTCCCGAGCCGCGTTGGTCCATAATATAGTCGACTTCGTATTCATTGGTGGGATTGCCTGCTGCATCGTGGATAGGAGGCCAGGCAGCGTCGGCTGCCGAGGGAACCAAAGCGGGAAGGCGGGGGCGGTGGGGAACTAGCTGTGAAACGTGGAAAACATCATGGCATTCGTAAGTGGGAGGCAGAGCGAGACGGTAAGCAACAGTTCCTATGCGTTCGAGGACTTCGAAGGGTCCGCGGTAGCGGGGCTCAAGCTTAGGGTAGCTGTTGAAAGGCGGTAGGTGCTTGCTGCTGAGCCAGACCTTATCTCCCACTGCGTATTCCACTGCTCG
>NW_013651802.1:0-13341 GCF_000499385.1 Eimeria necatrix | reverse complement strand
CCGTCGCTTTGGGGATGGTAGGACGAGGACATGCACCGTTTGATGTTGAAGCGGCGACAGAGCTGGTTCCAAAGGTCTGATTGGACTGTCCTACACACAACCGAGGCCGTACCGAGACGGAAAACAAGAGCAGCAGGCAACCTGTCCGTCCCAGCACTGAGAAGACCGAACAGTTAAACCGCCAGGCCTAGGCGTTGTAGGAGACGAGCGTTCTACGCCGCGCAGCCATGGCAAAGGGATGATGTGTGCGGTAGCTCCAGGACCTACTGCCATTCCAGTCTCCCTAGAGCGGGGGAACCGCCTCCTCAGCACGGTAGAGGGAAACAAAATGAGCGGTGAGGACGTGCAGGGGACTCAGCCGCCTCCGGAAACGCGGTTGTAATCTGGGCCGGTGCCGATGCGGAGTGAAGAGGCTCCGTGCGAGAAGACGGATGACAGCGGGAAGCCCGCAGAAGCGACAGAAGAAGACTGCAGGCCAGAAGCGATAGAGGCTATGCCGCACTGGTGGCGGGAAACTAGTGCGGAGGAATCTTGGAACCAAGGAGGAGCCTTGTGTTACGTGGGTGCAATAGCGGTACTTCGCGTTGAGCTTGCAGAAAGTTCATGCGAGGCACTCTTAAACACAGGCGCTTCGAGAAGCTTCATTAACCCTAAAACAGTCGAGCGATTGCAGCTGAGGGTGTGGAGACTTCCAGAAGAGCATAGGTTCACTGTTGCTACAGGTGAACAATTACGCATTGATTGAGTTGTGACGGGGGTGACGATGTAGTGTGGACACGCACGTTTTTCCGGGGACTTCTTAGTGGGACTTGTTCCCTAAGATTTAGTCTTGGTTTTGGAATGGCTGACTGAACATAAGGTGACCTGCTATTTCAGTCCGACAAGCTCCGGACCTATGTAAACGCCCAGTGGTGCGAGTTACCTGTCGTTAGGACGGGTGAAGAGACATTGCAGGGCGACAGTCAGATAGTAACACCTCCAAGAACTCCTGCAGAGCAAGCGCATGACATTTTGGCTAGGCAAGTGGCGAGTATGTTGGCGGAGGAGGCTGCCATATTCCTACGGCCGACACATAAAGGTATAAATCCCATGCGAAGACTACGGCGAAGGAACGGATAACGTCGCTTGTTCGCCAGGCGGCGGCCGACGCAAAGAATCTCAGAGCACCATTGCACGGTTTGCATTTTATCCTGGCTTTGCCCGACGCTGGCTCGTCAGTGGCACTGAGGTTCACCGACGACTGGCAAGGCGCACTTTGCTGCGCGTTGATCGGGCATCGACCTAAAGCCTCCGGTTCTAGCCGTCTTTTGGCTTCTATTGCATTGACAACAGGGGAGGATGAAGAAGAGTCTCCATGGCCTACGGCAAAACTCGAACACACATTCTTCGATGAGTGGATAAACTCGACAGAGGCGCAAGCTATTCCATTCGAGATTATCAAGGTGCTGAAAGAGTATCGGGCGGTCATCCCCGACAATTTACTTAAAGGATTACCGCCGAAGCGCCCTCATGATCACCATATCCTGTTTGTACTTGGAAAACTTCCAGCGAAATCTGCGATTTAGCAAATGACCTCAGATCAGCTCATTCTCCACAAACAGGAGATAGCTAAATTGCGCGTGCGTTGTGCAGAAGTGTTGGAAACTTTTCCCCATTGTCAGCAAGCCTTCACTCGCCCCTCAAAATGTTCGAGTCCTTAAAGGAAAATGCAAAAGCATGCATGCTTTGTGCTACTTGTGATTTCCATTGCATTCATCTCTGGATTGATTTCGGGCTACGTATTTGGTGGTGTTATGCATACAAACTGTTTTTTCCAAATCGTTTTTCCAACATAATCCAACAAAAGGTTTGTGCGTTTCAGTGTCGCGCCCTAACGAAACGTCGCCCACGCGTCACGCACACCTGTGCAAGTGCAGTTTTGCAGGCCACAATTTCTGGCCTTTTCTATCCTCCTATTTCCCAGGTTTTCATGTCGCCTGTAAAGTTACGTTCGTTTGTGAATATGCATAATTTGACTCACATGTTCTAGAACTAAAATGGCAAAAACTGTGTTAAAATAAGGCCTAAGCTTAGCACAACTGCATCATCCATTTCTTGATCACGATTTATTCTTCGCAGCCTGCAAAAGCTTTCCAGCAGTGTGGCTCACAGAAGATGTGCAGGGCGCTCGCTCTATAAGCATCTCTGGTGAGGGTTGTCTCGTTGCTTCAATGACTTGTCTGTTACGCCGGCGCTAATCCCGCTCGCTGCATGGCATGCCAAAGCAAAGTCTTACCGGAGAAACGTAACATAGGTCGTAGGGCCTGAACTTTGTAGGTACGGTTCACTACAACTGAAGTACTTAGAGTACATTGCTGTGGAGACGGGAGAGCGATCTCTGTTACGGTGAAGGAAAAGCCGAAAGTCTCGAAGCCCTGTTTTCAGGCGAAAGCCGGTCAAGCAGTATCCACAAAAAAGCAGGTGGATGAAAAAATGCTTTACTCCCTCAAACGTGCGCCGAGTACGGGACGCTAAAGATACTCCGTTGCAAGTCGACATGAGCTTGAGCCACGTGCATAAAAGACTGCACAAAGGATGCTTACGTACTTAGTGCTAATGGTTTCAATGTGAGGTGCCCGAAATTTCTTGCTGGCCCGCTTAATTGGATGGCGCCATGCATTCCCTTGTCGCATCCTTCCAAGGTGTGTTTCACGCCCTGGAGGGCACAGTAAATAGTACGGGTGAACACTTGGAGAATTGCGGAGCTTGCCAAGTGAAGGACTCGTGCGCCGGTATGGGACGGGGAACGAAAGGGCGTAAAGCTCTTTGAAGCCGTAACATCATCTAATTAAGTGACTTGGCCGCTTGTTTTGAGTGTCCATGTCTCCATTTGACTTAAAGGCTAATTTTGTGTAGCTACAGAACAGTTTTCGTACTTCCGTCGATACCGGGTTAGCAACAAGCCCCTAGAGATATTATACACAATTCTACCTTGGGCACTTGAAACACTGGCGCATGAGTCAATGCCTTACGGAGTGAGTTTGCCGACGTTTGACGTCGAGACAGACTTCGAATTTAATGTAATGGTTTCAACGCTGCACTGTTGACTCGCCCTGCCATTTGGGCTAGCTTAGTAGGGCCGTAGCACTTCACAAAGGGATGCGCCTTTAGGGTGAGTCTAGCCATCTTAGCACATTTAAGGCATTCTTAGGTCACGCTGCATTACTTTTGATACCTAGCAATATTCCTACGCCGAAACGGAGTAGTGCCAAATTGGCTGTAGTGTTCAAAGTTATACGCAACGGTAGCCCAGTTGCTTCAGTCACGCTTTTTCTGTAGTCACTTCCCTCGAGCTAGCATTGTAATGCATAAGCCGACTCTGAATTGCACCATGGTTCGGTATATTGCTTCCTTGAAGAATTCAAAATATTTATGGAACCAAATGCGTCTCGTTGTGCCGGACATTGACAGCAATTTGTGCCTTGCAGTGAATTTCCAGAATCACAGCACTGGATCTTCGTGCTGCACTGCACCAAATTCCAGTGCGTTTAAGCGGTAAGCTCTAAATCTTGCACTTGAAATTGTGAGCCTTTAGTTTGCTTGGATTTCTAGCTACGCCGCAGAGGCTTGCATTGTGCACACTCTGAGTTTGACAGGAAGGAAAAAGGAGTAATCTACAACTATTTCGTCACATCTGTGTGCTAGCCTTCAAGAGACAAGCAATCTGCCCTGGTTCTTATTTTGTTGTACTTTCGGTGAGTCAGCCATTAGTATATTTGGCGGTACTCAGCAGTTATAATACGTGACTGGGAGAATTTACCGCCCCAGTGGTTACCAATGTGCCCGATCAACTTGTTTGGTATCCGATCAACTTGCTTGTTTTCTCAAACGTTAGACTGCGCATGTTTCCGCAAGATGGAGAGTTTAATACTTTCCCTTGATGTTTGCTGTGACGATTTCTGTAAAGTTAGCATTAGAAAAAACTGGCGTTTAAACGGGTCGCCTTCTGAAGGAGATCTTCGACGTGAGTTGATTAATGATCATGCAGCAGGAAGGCTCTTGACAGAAATAAGCATGTGCAGCAGGGTAGGCTCTTCATCGGTCTCTCAGAGCTATGTTCCTAGTTTTCTTCCATGGCAGGCTCAGCTAACGTTGCTCAATTTGTGTTCGTGGCAATTTGTGAGTGCACTTGTTCCGCTTGATTATCCAAAGGGCTATGCAAGCTTTCACTGGCTTCAGCACTACTGGTGGCTTTTGTAATGCATTCAAGCCTTTTGCAAAGCCCCGAAAAGTACGATGTGGGCTAAGCTGTGTTTAGCGATACGTTCAAAACAAGCAGCCTGGTCAAAGAGGATTACTGTGCTTTCTTGCACCCTAATTTATTTGTTACCCTATAACCTGATCTGTCGTGTACGTTTACAGTGTATGACTGTGGCGATGGAAATTTTCATCTGAAGGCTAGTGTCTATGGTCAGTATACCAGCTCGATACACACCCTGCAAGTGGGTGCGGCTACATAATAATCCTCATTTTTTGCGTTGAAGCACGCTAACCCCACATTCACCATTTTAATGGTATTTTGCGGCCCGTCCTGTAGTTGCAGCTCGTGCCTAGTGGTCTGACGACTTTTACGGCTCACGCGCACGACAGTGAAGGAAAATCGACATCTACAGGATATCCATTTATAGCTAAAACGAAGGAACAGTATGCAGACGTATCCCTGTAGTGCGTTACCACTTGATACTTGCACAAATGGACATGCGTTTGTATCCTTTTCCCACCGTGTCCGCATGATCATTTCTCACCTATATAGTGTTTCTTAAAAACTCTTTTAATTATTGAATCGCCCCTGGAAATGTCTTCCTAACATGAATGAGCCACTACCAGGGAAACTTATCGTCGTTCGGGCGCGGCGAGAGGATTTTCTACAATCTGCTAGTCGGCCCTTGTCAGAGCACTGGTGGCTTGCGCTAGAGTAACAAGCATGTGTCGCGTTTAATACTTAGTCGGAAAAACGTTCATAAAATATCGTAGAGAACGCCTGAAACAAATCAAACCATTGAAAGTACGACTTGGGTACATACTGCATCTACCGGCATCATGCGGACGCCCTAAATACTTCACCATAAATGAAAGCACTACTAAAAATCCAACTCGCGCAGCTCTGTAACAAATACTAGTTCGGTAGGAGAAGGGTATTTAATGTGCTAGCAAGGCGTGCACACCGTCAACACATAACGGTGCGCGCAACATAACTTTCTTTTCAGAAAGCTTACTGCAGCTATGTTTGGATCACACATTGCTCCACACCGCGTCAACTAGTGCGCCACAGCTCATGAAGTGATGACAAATTTGATACAAAGATAGAGGCATCAATACACTCTCAAAAATGGGTAATCACCACCTAGGCAGGTCAGATGCGCAATAGCACATTGGTTGGTTGGTTGAAGCAGGCTCAACAAGCTCAGCATTGGATAACCGACGAGCTTCTAGGAATACACGAATATCCCCTGCTTCAATCGTCACGTTGTGAGGCACTTTTCATTGGACAAAATTAGTAAGCAGCAGGCGTTGTTCAAAACAGACACTTCTCTGAAGGACACTAGCGGAGGATGGTACATATCCTACCCAATAATATTCGGTCAGTTGTGCTTTCAGTGTCCAAGTATCAAGGAGAAAGCCAAATACTGTGTGGCACGCCGGAAAATTCCGAAAAGCCGAGATACAAGCCGGTATCGGCGTAATTAAATAATTCCTTCTTCCACCTGCAAGCGCATGCGCACTCCAGCTTACAGGATGAAATACTGTACACACTCGAAAATCGCTGCAATAATATGTCTTTCTCCAGAAAACGTCACAAGCATCTGCAAATGCAGAGTCATCAAGCGTCTCTTCACTCTTTGGTTTTTCAAGCAGTAACTTTAATATGTGCAAGATAGGGTTGTGAATGCTCCGATACGCGCAATGAGAAACATGAGCTGGTCTTTCACCTTTTCCTGGCAAGCAAATCAATCAGGCAATGTCTATAAAACTTGCTGGAACTGTTGAACCATTGAAACTTGCGAAGTAAGAATGGCATTCTGAGACAGTTACTGCGAAGGAGTCACTCGTTGCCGTGATGAGATGGAGCAATTCGCAGATGTGATGCTGTCGTTTCTGTGAGGCATCAGATATAGTTCACGTTACGGCAGGTAGTACGCACCACAGGGAGTGCCAATATAGTTGCTTTGGTAATTAGCAAACACTGATTGCTGCCATCTTTTGTTCCAAAAGAGTGGCGCACGTCCACTTTATTTGTTAAAATCACAACAACTTAAGAAGAACCACAAGCTAAATTTCTTAGAGTGATAGCTTGTGAAGAGTCGCAAGCGAAAATTCTCACAACGACTGCAAATATACATCCAAGGTTTTTCGACCACGTTCATTTCGATTTTTCTTACTTATTTCTTACGTAATCACCAGTAAGTTTTTGTCTGTCTGAACGCTCACGCTGAAGTTCAGTGAGAAAAACTGCGTTGATTTTGGTCACCAAAGCGCCAACAAATGTGCTACACTGAGATGCGGCGCAGACAGCACGCGAACCTACGAAACAAATTTCAAGTCAACCCGCTACGGCAACGCAGGGGTAGCTTTCGGTGCAGATGCCATTAAAAGCATACCAGGTGCGTCCAGTAAAAGCAGAATGATAATTCGTTATCTGCAAGAACATGGAACCAATGCAATCTGTAAAGCGTATCAATGCTGCTGCGACCGTCAGAGCGTGCACTTAGTGTTAGTTGCAGTAGTCGACTTTGTATTTTTATACACATGTATAAAGGTTAAGTAGCTACTGCCGATGATAGAACGAACAGCCGCCAACAAGCATATAAGTCAAAAACAAAAAAGAGAAATAAAAGATTCCGCAAATTCGTTATGACGTGCGACACATGACTCGTGCATGCGACAGAGAAAAGCTCACGCACTTTCACCGATGAAACTACGAAGATATCACACACTTCAAAGCACACACCGTATTATCAGACTGTGTCTTCTAGGATGTTGATGAAGCCTGAGATTGGGCTGAAGTGTCGCGAAGCCTCGCCTGCTCTTGCCGTGCCCTGAGCGTGAGCGTATCCTTGGCATTCCGCAACTTCGTCTTTTGATGAAGAAAAACGCCCTTGTATTTTGGAGCAGTGGCACCTTAAAGTAGGATCATCCATGATACGCTGACGGTGGTATTTTCAGCTTGTTGCGTTTTCAGAATCAATTTAGTATCCAGACAAGAGACCAACGCCTGTGCAAGTATGTGCAGTCTATTCAAAAGGCAAATGTCACAGGTTGTTGGTGCGTGGCAGAAAAATCTGCGTCTATTTAACACAATCGGACTCACGGCAATATGCGAAGATGAAGGACCTGCTGTGAACAGAGCCGCAGGAAAACTGATTCTCCACTAGCAGATAGCTTAAGAAGGGACAGACTTCAGCACCTGCGATTTCAATTGACAAACGCCCTTAACAATGCAGTCGAATGGAAAGTGAAACGCTGGCAATCCCCCTAAAAGGGCTGCCTGCTTTGAAAGGCTAAACAAACGTGCATCAGAAACTGTCAACGATGCACAGCATATGCAACCTAGCACTTTAGCGATGAAAACAGATAACATTTAAACAGGAGGACGGCCAATATCAAGAAATCATGAAAATGCTTTTAAATGCACCTTTTGAGAATCTACTATGAAGTTCATGAGGGGCCACAATAAGTTTGCTTAGGTTTAGCAGTTGCTTCAGGACCGTAAAGTAGCTCTTGTCTGCTGGGGCTTATGCATCGTGCATACATTTGGGCTCTACGACAACCACTGTGCCAGAAAAGTGGACAAAACCGTCGCATAAGGACTCAAACCATGTCTCTGGAATTCCAGATATTGCATGCTTTCCCATGTTTATTGCCGCTGCTAAACAAACCTTAACAGTTTGGCAACACATGGGGGACATTATGGCGTTCAATGCTTCTCCACAAAGTATTGCTGTCGTTTCACTTCTAGGTCAAGTCATATATAGGATCTTTCCTTGCAAACTCCAAATATCAAGGAAGAGTACACCAGCTAGTTTAATGCGCAAATTTCCGTCGACCTGATCACGATCCGTTGAGGGCTACCTCAACAGCATCCAAGAGTGATTCTTTGCTTTCAAGAATAATTCTTTACCTGAGTGGATATGAAGCGAAATTCGAAGTATTATGCAATTAAACAAATCCGTAAGGATAGAAAATTTGCATGTGAAAAAGGAATTCAAGAAAATGTTGCGCAACTGCGTCCACATGCTCTGGAAATGCTAACACAACTCTGGCTACAAACATAGAGAAGGTGGCCAAACATTTTCTGAAATAGATGCAGTGCAAACATTACGGCTATTCATGGGATGTTTACACATTATTATTTAAGGAGCAGTACCTGCCTCAGAAGCTCCCAAAGAAATTAACCCGATTGAACAACGAATAATTTTGGTGCATCGAATACGATTTCCCCGTTGCGCCTCCCTACCGCACATAAACAACGCAATATGGAAACATAAATCAAAGATCAACAAGTCCAGAGCTAATGAAAAGCAGTTTAAAAGGCAACGCCTCGTGGTCTCTACGGCTGCTAGCATCGGACTACGCTGCAGAAGCAGGAAGTGATAAACTGAGAGGTCGAGATAAGCCCCAAAAATGTGAACCGCTCAAGCTTTCACAGGCTCAGGGCTTGGGACAGATGTGTGCGATAAGATGTGCAAACCGAAAACGGAAACCTTAGCCGTTCACGCATATGGTTCACTTGCTGGACGCATTTACTCACTGCATCAGCTGCAAAGCTACCATGAGGTATCCTCACTAACTCAGAGAGGCGAAGAACTTGAAGTGCAGCATCAGCTCAACACCGTCACATTGATTCTAACCAACGACTGAAAATTAATGAACGAAACATTACAGTATTTTTATTTAGCGCTGCGAATACAAGATTGCCAAACGAGCAAGTCCTCCCCCATACCTTCGGGCTTTGGCACTTGTGCGCACGACAATACGCGACTCTAATAATCGCTCGAAAACACGCAAATGCTTCAATGCGTGCACAAATCGTGCAAAGCGTCTATGCCAGTGTCCAAACTGCATATTTCACAAAGCTAAACAATGCGCAGCCAAGCGTTGTCTGCATGTGCGTTTAACAGCGTTGACCCATGAAACAAACATCATGCAAATTGTCAGCAGATTCAGCGCGCCTTGGGCAGCTCCTCTGTCCACTCTATGGCCCACGCTCGCATATAGTGCCTTCCATCAAAGCGATGGATACATGCGGCATACATATTCCGCAGTCGCTCGAAGCTTGCTTCGCGCGCTTCCTCCACACAGCCACGCGCCTTTCGCCAGCCACACTACATGGCAGCTGACTTCGCGGGAAAAATAACACGGCACTGCATGGGCCTGCGTACCTATTACTTCGCCAGAAACCGCCTCAGCGCATTCGCAATTGAAGGCTCGTCAACAAGAAGTTGCTCACGCCGAGGGCCGAAATGCAATGACTTCGCTAGGTCTCTTCCAGTGTCAATTGGCGTCTTTACCTGCTTGTGGGGTGCGCAATTTGCCTCATGCAGAGCCTTCAGCTCAAGCCAAGCGTGCGCAAAATTTCCGCATAATGCAGAAACAAACAAGGCCCATTAAAAGAGGATTCACTAGCATGCCGTTGGTTTGCGTCGGCATGCCGCAGAACACGTAGTTGCAAATGCCACGAGGAATCGAAGAGTTGTCGAAACGCGCGTTTTGGGAAAGGCAATCAAAGGCATCTGAGTCATGCTTGCGGTGCCGTTCAAAACTGCAGCTCCTTCTTGTATCACTTGCAACAACAGCACATGAACAATAAATGGGAACAAAACAATGTGGAGCCTAATTCATTCAGCACGATTCTACTGCTGCGGGCGCTAAACATCACCATGGCAGGAAATAAAGCTGAACATGAAGGGGAATTTTATTCAGAACAGTGTGCTAACAGGCTCTTGGCAAGTCTTCATATTTAACGTGAGTTGTGCAGCGTTGGAAAATTTGCTCAACTCTCAGCAAGCCATCACTTGTCCCTCAAAAACTTTGAGCCTTTTAACGAACATGAAACGGATAAGGAGAATAAAAAGGCGTTAATATTTTGTGCTACTTAGGATTCCCATTGCATTTATCTTGGTATTGATTCCGGGCTACGTATTTGGTGGTTTTACGCATACAAGCTGTTTTTCCGAAGTTGATTCCACGAAAAGCTTGTGTGCTTCACCATCGAGCCCTAACGAAACGTCGCGCACACGTCGCGCACACCTTGCAAGTGCAATTCTGAAGGCCAAAATTTCTAGCGTTTCTTGCCCTCCTATTTCCCAGGTTTGCATGTCGCCGGTAGCATAACGTTGATTCGTTTGACGCACATATGCTAGCACTAAAATGCCAAAAGCTGTGGTAAAATAAAGCTCAGGCTCAGCATAGTTGCATCATCCATTGCGTGATCACAATTTATTCTTTACAGCTTGCAAAAACTTTGCGGTGTGTGCTAGCTGAACTATGTCAGCACAGAAGCTAATTGAAAACATTGCGATTCAACGAATTACAAAAAAGCTTCGTTGCGGCGAATTTTCAAAAGAAGAACATGATCACACCATTCGAATGGGTTAAATTAACTTTTTTTTTGCAAAGACCTCTCTGATTATTCCTTTAATGTGGCTAAAGAAAAATACATTTGATTGCAAGTACCTCTTTGTGTGTGAGCACATGCTACTACTACGCATCTATGTTCAGTCTTCCTTCACAAGCTGCAACGGAAAGCACCTTTGGCTTGACGCTGTCTAACACTCGCAAAATAAAAGACACAAGCTCAGCAAGTAAATGCTACACACCTCTAACTTTTCCTAAACGCGCACTAGTCCAGCCGTGAAGCACTGTTCGACTCTATTTCAGTAAACCCTTTGCAGGGTAGGCTACTGCCTGGTTAATAAAACTCGTAACGAACAAGAGCTTTCCTATTGTGTTGTGTATGTTGACATGCACCTGCCAGTCTCCGCGCCTCGACATAAATAAATTTCTGGCAGCAAACATCTTTAACATGCTACACACAAATTAAACGGTTCCAGCGAATATTAGTAAATCTCGGGAAATGAATTATAGTTTAATTACGCTGGCCAACACATGCTCACGAACTCATTTCTCAGCAGACACGTAAGAAAATTGATGTTCGAGGGCGACACAGCGTTATGGAGATAGGACGTCTACGAGCTCCAAGGTTTCGCAACGGCAGTACCAATCAATAAAGCGTCGTCAGGCCCAACAGCTTGCTGGACTTTGTCAGTAAAAGCGCGTTACCTACGTATCACGATACCGCCATATGGAAATGCAAGCTTAAAGGCTGGATGAGACATCATGTGCAAGCAAAGACTCGAAACACCTTGAACATGGACGTTGACACCCACAGACATAACGCAAACGTGCTCAGTAAAACATTAAAATAAATGCAGAAGCAAATCTGCCTTGCACAATCTTACTATCTTTTTTGAGTCCATTCGTCGGACTTCACCTTTTTCGCTGAGTTTTCGGTCCGATTCATCAGAAATTTTGACCGCAGCCTGTGGAGTGGCCCATGCAGTTTCTCTTGATCTTTTCACAGACGCTTCACAGACTGAGTATGCAGATTGAAAATTTGCTGACACTGTTCATGGCCACAAAGCAAACAGACACTGGACATATCAGTTTCTCCAGCAGCAAAAAGCTGTGCACGCGACCCATCCATACCGTCTATGCGACAGCAACCAAAAGTGACGATATCCAAGATTTTTTAGTAGCAAAAAGCTCTTTTAAAAGGCGCTTGTAGCAAAATGAACGGGAGGCATGGAACTGCAAAGGAACGCAAGAGAATCGTCCAAAAGAATAGATCGAATAGCTGGCTGCAGCGGTTAGATCTTCCATATCTCTGCTTCCTATTTTCAGGTGAATGCCAGAAATGTTCCTACCCAGCCATAAGGTAAAAAATGCTTCACTTGATCGTAGCCCAGTCTGGAGTTATTTGGGCACTATTGCGCTGAGGCGCAGTTTCTGACATTGATAACGTGTCAGTCAAGTAGAAAATGACCCATGTTATGCAGTGTCCAATTCTTGGACCACTCCTTTTACTTAAAACTTACGAACTTTGCCCGCAGCCGCAGAAACGCTCAAATCGGCCAAGTATGAGAACTTCGCACCGCTTATATACTACGGGTCAGTAAATAACAACTGTCGCCGGCAAACCAAACTGCTGCACAGCCTTTTAAGTTTGTCGACATTTGGAAGGAAATTGAACGCACTGCCTTTTGTTGAAGTCTTTTGTATTCCCGTCCTACAAACGTCTGCCGTTATTTTTCAGGATCCGGCAACGACACATACTTTGCTCCCTCCGGTCCATTACAACTCAGTTCCTCTACATAACCTACTTCGAACGGGCATGAACTGAAACATGAGCTATTATACTGAGCAAATTGCAAGTTCTGTTTAACAAACCGATTGCATTGCTAACGTCCATCGTTATGCAGACCAGAAACGGCTCGCCTCTACTTGAAGGCGCACGTTGCTACAGCCAGAAAGCAATGTTGGACGCACCAATACGCACACAGACGACGCGACAAATCCACACAAAGCCTTTTTTTCTGCATAATCTTTATGCATAGTCTTCCAAGGACTGGACCCCGTGTAGTATACAACGAACCGAGTTGTAACGGTATACCTGCGTCTAGACAACAAGCAAGGTAAGGCAGCTACTATTTTGTTTCTTAAGTGTCGCATAGTACTTGACAATTGACTGAAGGATTTGCATTCATCCAGTTAAAAATGTCAAGGCTCCACATAACAGTGTAGTATGTGCAAGCCCCCACCCGCGGAGCAAAGCAGAATTCTTTGCACGTGCAACTCCTGCAAGTACCAAAACACAAATTCCGGCTCCAACATGTCATAGTGATCAAACTGAAAAGAACAAACGTCCACGCAACATCGGTCAGCTGCTTGTCCAGTCAGCCTAAATTCACCGCACTGCCTGGGAGGTATTACGTGACGAAGACAACAATAGCGCGCTCCACTTTGAACCACGGGCCATCTCGCCTGGTGTCCGCACGTACGTCAGCAACACATCCTGGCACAGCATTCAACACAGCATGTTGAAAGGATATAACTCATGCAGAAGAAAGTCGAAGTTCCCCAACACGTCAGCTGAGCCGAGCAAGGAACACCCTTAACTCTATCTTGCTACTCCGCATGTCCTGCTCGCCAGGAGGTGCAACCACTCCACAATCCAATCAAGCAAAAATCGCTTTACTCGCTTTCCGAAAATCACCTGTTCGCCTATATTGTACACTCCTCAGT
>NW_013651801.1:6439-14421 GCF_000499385.1 Eimeria necatrix | reverse complement strand
AACACGCATGTCGCAAACAGCGACGTGCCTGCGCAGCATACCCTTTGTGTGCTTTCTTAGCAGCTATCTGCATCCCACATTCGCGCAAACAAAGCCACCCCCTCGCATCCGATTCGTCCAGGTTCTCGCCGGAGAACTGCAGACACTTTCGCGTCCATCTCTCTGAATAAGCTGACCTAATATCATATTCTTCTCAACTCAAAACACGCAAGAACACTTGCGTCTACTGACCCGGCGCATATCCATCTATTGCAAAATGCCGTCGACGCACAATGCGCAATGCGCGTGCAGCGCTTTGCATTCTCCACAATATCTAGTCTGTCTCGCATAAGACATCGCTTGAGAAACAAGCTTGGGACAGCACACAATCTCAAGAATTTCCTGTGAGGATTCAAGTGGAGATCCAGCACCAAAAGGACGCAACCAGAATGTTGAGTGCTCCACATCGCGCTTGCCTACACTGCTCATCCTCAACGCGGTATCCTATACGATGCGTCATTCGACGTCGATACGCACACTGTTTACACGCATGCATTGCAGCTTGCGCGATAAGCTCCAGGGGGCGCCGATCGGGTTTTTCATCCGTATGCAAGATGACATTTTTGAAGCAGAATGCGGTGCCGCGTTTTATTGGCAGGACTCGAAACAATCTTGCAGCTCCAGAATTTCACGTCTCCGATGTTCTTAGCTCAAACTGGGGGAAGCCTTGAGCTAGCGAAACCAACGTGATGAACTGTCGGCTCCCTCTTCACGTGGTGAAAATACACGATCAGCGTCTTGCTTCTCACACGTGTAGAAGAAATACTTTCCCGAGGATAACCGCATTAAAGAAGTCCGAGATCGTTCTCACGATCTTTACGTAGACCAATACCGTTGCGTATGTTCAATCCTGCTCCAAATTCAACTATTTTTGCCAGTGCTTTACTGGCCTGATTTTGATTCACAACGCAGAGTCAGTAAGCGTTAAATTGATGTCGCGAGCCGTGACAAGGCAATGCAGCATGCCTTCGTGTGCGTTCCTAGCAGCTAACTGCACTACACATTCGGGCAAACAAAGCCATCCCCTCGCATTCGATTCGTCCAGGTCCTTGCCAGAGACCTCTTGCGCCTCCCTCTATCTAATACCGCTGACATAATGTGATATTCATCTCAACTCAAAACACGCAAGAACACTAGCGTCTACTGACCCGGTGGATACCCGCCTAGTGCAAAACGCTGTCAATTAACAAGGCGCAATGCGCTTGCAGCGCTTTACATTCTCCACAATATCTAGTCTGTCTTGCACAAGACATCGCCTGAGAAACACGTTGGAGACTGCACACAATCTCAGCAGTTTCATGTGAAGATTCAAGTGGAGATCCAGGAACAAAAGCACGCAGCTAGAATGTCGAATCCTCCACGTCACGCTTGCCTACACAGCTCAGCAGGCTTGAGATGTCCGAGTCGATGCGTCGTTGAACGTTGTTAGCGGGCTGTCTACGCGCATGCATTGCAGGTTACACGATGAGATGAATGTGAACGCTTCAGTTCGGCGCCTTCGTGCGCGTGCGAAGATGATCGGATTTACGTAGCGGCCAATGTAGTGTAGCACATAATTTCACGGCTCAGCTCTCCGCAGAGCTTACTGCGTGAAGCAATGAGCTAGGGAAACGAACGTGATGCGCAGTCTACGTTCTGTTCAGACGATAAAAATGCACGAACATTGTTTTGGACCGCATGCATGGAGACGAACAATCTCAGATAATGAATCAAATGCACGGTGCGATATCACAATCTTTACATTTACAAAGCTCTCCCACTGATTGAAAGTTGGCCAACACGGTTTGCGTTCCCTAAGTGTGCCGCAACCGCGATTATTCTTGCCTTCACGCCAAGAATGTTTTCCTCAGCTGATTTTTATTCACAATGCACACGCAGTAAGCGTTACATGCATGTCGCAAACAGCGACGTGCCTGCGCAGCATACCCTTTGTGTTCTTTCCTAGCAGCTAACTGCATCCCACATTCGCGCAAACAAAGCCATTCCCTCGCATCCGATTCGTCCACGTTCTCGCCGGAGAACCGCAGACTCGTGCGCCTTCCTCTAGCTAATACCGCTGACATAATGTGATATTCATTTCGACACAAAACATGGAGGAACACTTGCGTCTACTGACCCGGTGCATATTCATCTATTGCAAAATGCCGTCGACGCACAATGCGCAATGCGCGTGCAGCGCTTTGCATTCTCCACAACATCTAGTCTGACTTGCATAAGACATCGCCTGAGAAACATGTTGGAGACAGCACACTGTCGCAACAGTTTCGTGTAAAGATTCAAGTGGAGACCCAGCACCAAAAGGACGCAACCAGAATGTCGAATCCACCACGTCACGCTTGCCTACACAGCTCGGCCGTTACGCAGTATCCTAGTAGATGCTTTATTCAACGTTGTTAGGCAATCCACCAGTGTTCATGGATTGGAGAGTCGCATCAATTCTCGGAGGAACTACAATCGTTGACGAACTCGTAGAATCAGCCACGGTCCCAATACAACTTTGACTATGAACGTGCAACTCAGCCTATTGCGCATTACTGCTGCAGCAAAACTAAGCTCCAGGCCATTTGTCATTTGAATGCCACATTTGTTTTGTCTAAGGCTTTGGAGATGCGTTTCGGAATAATATGCTATCTTGCCCTGATCGCTCCACGAATACTGTTTGGTGACACCAGTGGCCCGTGTGCATCTCATCCGGTTGAGCGATCTCTTTTGTCCTGTGACAAGCAATTTATTTGTATCACATACGTCTCCGGTCGCCGTACTTTCTGTGTGCGGAGGTTATGTTACCTGTCATACAGCAATGTGTACTCTGAAGCACAAGCAATGCTCTCAAGTTACTTGCTTGACGGGTTCAGGCTACTAGAAGAAGAGCTACCGACTTTCGCTGGAACGTGCATGAGCGCTCACCCTGGTTGTGCCATTTTGGGTGCGTGCATAATTGCACCGAAACCTCTTTATCAAGAGAGAAAAGTATTCATACGCAGCGCTAGGTGTAGAACTATACTGCGAGAAAAAGTCCTTTTGAAAGAAAAAATATGGCTTGATTGAGTACGTTCATTGCAGCACGTGCACAGAATATGCATCTAACTTTACTTCAGATATGCTCTGATTGCAGGAAATGCAGAAGCAAGCGGGGCATACGCACATTTTTTTCCGAACATAGCCGGAGTTTTCAGACAACAAGAATGAAGTGAAAGAATGGACGATAGGCCACTGAGCGCTCACGGATGTTACGCTACAGCTGAGCGCACTCTCTTCAAAGTACTGCCAACTTGAAAGGAATTCATACTGTTGAGCAGCTAATTACAAAAATTAGCGGCAGCCATTCATAGAAATTTGCATTCATTGCACAAAGATGTGATCCCGGGAAAGCATGCGAGTCCCCGTGCTACTCTAGCGCGCGCAATATCTGCCATAACATCGGGATACTACTTCAAACAAAACAGACTTCAATGATTGCTACTGGATTGCATGTCATTCTGTAGGTATTCTATTGCGTTATCTCCATTTCCTCAACGTGGAGGTAGTTGCTGCTGTGGGCAAGATTCCTGGGCCCCCCGGATGTTTCCTGGCAAAATATGTTCCTTACAACCACAAAGCCAATTTCTTTTTACAAATGCTCTTGCTTGCGGAATGCCAAGAATTGTTGCGAATGAATCAGCATGGTAAAACACCAACAAGGTGTTCTGCTAGCAGCACGTACGATGATTTGACCCACTTTCTGGGATGAAAACAAGAAATAAAACAGTTAAGTCTTCCCAATTGCAGTGCTCCCTGGACTGCATTCGGCGAAGCATCTCCAAATATAGGAAGGGACAGCTGCCATGACAGAAACGGGCATAAAACAGACTATGAGAGTGTTTTGAGTTGGGCTTGCAGTGAGAGGACCTCACGATACCTTAGTTAAATGGGCTAAATACACGCTATGACTCGAAAGTTCCGCCTTTTTGCACAAGGACCATCACTGTTCCTTTTTGGAACAAACCAATGGCTTTCCGAACTAGCACGTGTCAGCTTATCTGCTTGATTTAATCGCTGCTCTAGTCGCCATGGTGCTAAACTGAAACATTGAGCACGCTCCCAAACTTAGTAAAAATGGCATGCATGATGTTCATGCGCACGGCAAGATCTCAGATACCGCAAAGTGCGACGATACAAAAGTATGGTTAAATCGCAGACGGTAACGGAGTTGACGTTTCTGCTGCATCGTAGGCCTTTGTTTATCGCACTGTTCTCCACCACCACTAAACGCTTTTGATATCTACCGAACGACCCACAATACACCAAAAAAGTATTCAGAAATGCGTTTACCCCCCGAATTAAAGATCTAATTATTTATCGACCGAAAGAATTTTCCAGTAACACAATTTTCGCGATAGCGCATTCATTTGGCTAAAATGCTTTTGAATCGTATACAAACAAATCCAGGAATTGCGCAGTAGTAGTATAACTGAGAGGCAGCTGAAAAAAAATTCATATGAGACTATGTCGCTGAGGAAGGGGTAGCAGCAGCATAGGTGTTCTGATAAATACTTTGCGCGCCCATGCAGTAGTACACGCAGTCCCAGCACCTTTTTACTAAAAGAACACCGCGTCAGCATTTGCAGAGAGTGACCACAAACAACGCAAGCGTCTTCATCCTTTTACCCACACCAGTAAGCAGTGACGCACGTTCTATAAAAGATAACTTCTCATTTAAGTAAGACGTACAGTTCAGGCTTGAATTTTGACATTTCAAACCAATTTTAGCTACATTCAGAATTTTGAGGAAAGATTCCTTTGAAACGCAGCGTTGATTGCCATAGCACAAATCTCCGTAGAGCTTGTTCAGATAATTGATACAGTGATTACCAGAAAGAAGCCAATATAAAAATTCACCAGTAAATTTGCATGCTCTGGAAATTGCTTAAACAATTTGTTGTTACCCGACATGCATTTACAAGCTCATCTTTCAGTATTCTAGCTGTTGTGTCGTCAATCGAATGCAATGGATGTGCCAGAAACAAAACGTAGCTTTTGGGTCAGCACACTAAAAGAGCAGCTACAATATTCATTAGGAAAAGCATGCGTTTTATCGCAGGAGAAATCTCAGCCGCCTCGCAGTTGTGCAGTTATCACCACGAGTAGAAGGTGCACTCTCCACAAGAAAACAAGGAATAAATCTGGTGCCTGTCATTACAATCAGGGGCTCACAGTCTATTATATTCGGCGAATAGTACAGTGCCACGATGTATCGCTGACGAGCTAGTATCGTAAAAATATCGACATAACATCTGCAACAACAGTGTAGGTGTATGTCGGATCACGCGCAGCTCTACAAATATTTAATGCGGCAAAACATTTGCAGCAGTTACATTTTACACACGCCACGTGAATCGATCAAAGCATGAACAACGCGGGGTGTCATTGTTCTAGTGCAATCATGTTGGAATAACCTGTGTGTACCATGGGGTGAAGCCCAGCAAAAACACAGACGGCATCCAAAGCAAACAAGCTTGTGTCAGGGTGATGCACGAGTAAATTTGCCCAAAGTAATTCCAGTGCGGAGGTATGCCCCTTGGAGGATAGCTCAGCATTAAGCAGCACGTCCACAGCGCTTTTGTGAAGTGGCCAGCCCCCACAAATTACCACTGTTCAGCACACTTTCTGCAAAAAAACCAGGTAGTATTACGCACGCATGCCCACAAGCAACATTGTTCAACTCAGTATTGTTGCAAGCACGTGTAAAGCCGCCGCATGCACACGAAGCAATTATATTTAGTCGACGAAGATGTCTACAAAAATCATTCCTGCAATGCCTTGAAAATTTCAGTGTGAAGCTACGCAATAGTTCTATGTATGTTC
This sequence comes from Eimeria necatrix, assembly GCF_000499385.1. Classification (NCBI taxonomy): domain Eukaryota; phylum Apicomplexa; class Conoidasida; order Eucoccidiorida; family Eimeriidae; genus Eimeria; species Eimeria necatrix. The sequence goes on along the minus strand of NW_013651801.1, from coordinate 8,538 downwards.
CTTTTCACAAAAGCATTCGTAGTGAGTCGTTAGACTCCTCACCAATGTTGAGGTCAAGCCTTTCATCCCAGCTGACGCGAAGTTCAAACATCTTCCAGAAAATCGGTTCGAAGCTTCGCCGACATGTAAAACTAAAGATGAAAGTAAATACATGGGCGTACAATCCAAGCAATAATCCGTCGAACACCTACGCACGCAAGAGTGCAGTGCAACCGAGTCACGATGAGCACATTTGATGTAGCGTTGCCGTTGATAACCTTCTTCAGCTCGCATGTGCCTATATCCACTTGACCTTCACTGGCGTGATCGTAAAACATATTAGGGAAAAATTTGCATGTTTTAGTCTGGCAAAGCATGTCCCGAGGCTAAGTTCATTGTTTTCTCCTGACCAGCCACGGCCATGTACAGTCAAATACCTGTTCGACGGAGTGCTGTGTTCTGATATCACTGCGACGAAATCATTCCTTGCACACGTCTCTGTACGCCCCTAGCCATGGAAGGTTGCGAGCAGCAAAACTATTGACGCTGTTTTAATCAAACCAGTACGACGGACGGCATTGCAACAACATATACTGTGCTTCGGCTGTCATTGCATAACTTATCATGAAAAAAAAAGCACTTTCCGAGAGTCGAAGATAGTTGGTTTCTCGGGTTTCGTTACCCACGGACCTCCAGCTCTAAAATATCCAGCGCACGGCCATGCTACAAAAACTATAGGCTTTGAAAGAGTTTAACGCAAGTCAAACGATGCCACATCGTTCTGGATTTCCAGCAGAAAATACATTATGAATGACATTGCGACCAGACGTCTAGGAACGTATGTGACAGCAGAACAGACTCTCTGCAGTCAGCAAAGGTTTCTTTTGTTCTGCCGGCTGCATATTCTTGCGTCAAACCCCCCTCCCCATTAATTGTGAATTAGCAGCTTACGTTTTACAGTCCGGTCGGCGGAAAACAGCCAGTACAAAAAATCGACAACAAACCGCCGCATAGCAGCGAACACATACATCCTGCAGTCAAGCGTAAATTGCGACCTTCTATCATTTAATGCTCAAGCCTTCAAGTGTGTCTTTACTGAGTTGACAATAACATAGCATATCCTAATTAGAGACACTTTCAGCTTTAAAGATAGTTGGGACATAGCGAATGATGTTACATTGCAGTCGAGTCACCGCAGTCTAACGCACGTCCTGTTGCAGTATGCAATGGACGCCATAGAATAGCCGAAGATAGTCATCTGGCACAATTGTAAAGCAACAAGCCCAAGACGTTGTTGTTATTAAAAATAATCACTACTGTCGAAGTGTTACACCGCACTTGCTGCGGCTCATATGTAGCAAAATACGAATGTTTCATACGCACTAGGAAGCCACGGTGCAGACTGTGGAGCCTCGACCCACCAATCACTTAACTGCTGATGCGCAAAAATGCCACGCCATAAAGACTCTTCTTAGCTGACTCGGTTCCGCAACTTCGAACATATCTGGACCGACAAAATTTCAAGGTACGCCACATGCAGCCTGACAATGTGTCTCGATAATCCATTATATCAATTTTTTCTTCTGTATTGCCACGAAACGTATTGCCCTAGGGGTTCCACCAAATAAGCAGTAAAACAATCCTAGGCACAGCGCTTATCTCGACCAGCACTCATGAGAGGTGCAAACGTCACGTGCGTAACCATGCACGCGTACATTGCATGTGGGGTCCCATACAACACATCGAGCACTTGGCAAACAAACACGCACTCGGGAGAACGACGCAACTAGCAATCTAGCTCAGTAGACAGCTTTCAGCCCCAAAATTGACGTACTTCATGGTGGGCCAATTGCTTGCCATTTTTCGTATGTAATTGTCACTCAATCCCGGATTTGAAATTCAGGAATTTCCAATTTTTGTATAGACAAGCGCTGCACCAGGTTTGCTCTGTGATGATGGCAGACACTCATGTCTTTTATAGGCATGCCTGAAAAAACGCAGATGGTAAACTATTCGATGCATCGATGTAAATAGAGGTCAGTGTCAACTGTGCGCATCACAGCAGGGTATATTAATGTTAGGACTTCATGACCGCTTAGTCCTCACAGCCTTTTTACATG
>NW_013651801.1:1734-6339 GCF_000499385.1 Eimeria necatrix | reverse complement strand
ACCACAAAAATATTCGTCCTTAATTGTTCTCGCTAGATTAGACGTTTCGAGAACTCCTAGATCCACTACTTTTGTCGCATGGAGCTGATAATAGGCAAGTAGTCAAGACAGAAATCTCGCGATTATGCCGACTCAAACAGCAACACCAAGAACATGTTCGATTTTAAAGCAATGATTACCAGATAGCCTTTTGAACCATCGGCACACAAACAAAACTTTTATGAAGTTGGCGCTGACTGCAACATAATTTTGCACGAGCAGCAGAACATTATCAAGCCCCATGAAAAAACAGGAACCACAATCAGGAGGCCTATAAAAGGCGCAATATACTGTTTCCGCCATTTTGCATCGTTGTGGGCCCCACCTGAACTAAGCTGAAGATATTATATATCTTGCAAGACACCCGCACGTAAGCCATACATATTAGAACACAAAGGCATGGCCTTTCTCCTAGATACGCATTATTCGCGTTTTCAACAAGTGTAGTCGTTATCGCCTTTCAAACTCATCACGCCTGAACTGTTTGGGTTCCTCTTTAAACAAATGTGCCTCCGTTTCTCAAGTTTGCCGTGCTATTTAGTTTCACCGCAAAACATTCAGCACTAGCAGCATGCGTACGGCGGAAACAATACAAACATTCATGTTTTAACACACTTCCTGAGTAAGACGCATCCATTTTTTCTTTGATGCGGCACTGCGAGCTATTCCAGAAAGATTGTGATTACGAATTGCTGTAAGTTTCATTCCAGTGAGATTTTCCTGATGATACAGTACACTAGCAGTAGCTCAAATACGTTCTACAAAACTGTGAAAGATGCAGCATGAACTCTGCCGCCATCTCTGTTGTCGAGTGGCCAATAAGCATTGGTTAAGCCTGAAAGAAAGGCATTCATACAGCTGGTGTGCAGCAATAGGGAATCACATTCAAATGAACCTCAGCCCTTTAGATTCAGTTGTTTTTGCTTTATTTATACAAGAAAACAGGTGCATTGTCTGCAGCTTCACTACGTGCATCGATATGGCCACTGTAATTCTCAAGGCATGCAGACTAACGTACTAGCTGTGCAACGGCCAGATACAAACAATGCAGATTGTGCCGCTCCACACCTGACAATTCCAGAGTCTGCCTGACGCAAATCTCCCGCAGAAACACGCCTCCACGCCGCCACAGACTCGGCCAGTATATTCACCAACATGAACATCAAGGTGAATGTTTTCAAAGCGGATACAGGCGCCACTGAGCTTAAACCACGAGGACGCATACTTGCCGTACTTGAATCGTCTTCCCATCAACACATCCAGAAGCGCCCACACGCTTAGTCAACGAGCGCAAGGACTACTTTAAACCCAGCACAAGGCAGCAAACAAGGCGTCCCCCAAAAATACTAGAGAGGGAACATCACTGTAGTCTATAAAGCACACCCCTGGTGCGGAGGAACCAGTAGTTGATAATATCTGGCACAAAAAAGTTGACATGATGACTAGAAACATCGTGCAACAAGGCAGCTGCCTTTGAATCAAAGGTCTGGTTGTGCATCAATCAACCCCCTAGTTATGCACATTCTAAACGCAATTTTAAAACTTCTGATCTAGTGTTCTAAAGCCACACAATTGCGACAGCCCTGCAGCATTCGTGAACCTGTTATTTGCAATTGCTCGAAAGATACCCAAAATTGCATCGCGTCTGTACGGTAGCAAACGCGCACGTTGCTCTATCGGCGCAATCTGCCAAAGAAACTACCGATATTTGGACCAACTACAAAGCCAGCAACGTTATCCTGGCAAGCCCCTATGGTGTGTTTTTGCAACGGTGCCCGGCCGCAAATAAAGCCTTTTACGACTTATTTTCTCCTGAAATGAAACCCCTGTGTACCCCCCTCGTGAACGTGGAGGGCAGTCATGACCAACATTTCAACAGGAAGCGACTACAGAGTAGGATATGCAGCGTAGCAGAGTTGGAGTGTAACATGTACGGTGGCTGTGCCCTTCTACAAAACACTTCCAGTGCACACCTAAGCAACTAGCCTTCCTACCTAGTAAGCAAAGAGCAAACCTTAAATGACGGTAACGTGGCTCCTGCGCATCCAAATGTCAATACAAGATGAGAAAAAGCAAGCAACTACGTCATGTCTCTTATATGTATGCCTGTACTTCACAGAAGATCATTTGAGAAAGAAGCATACCAGGAACTGCAATGCATTCCGCATCAACCCCGCTTTTCACCACGAAATTTCAAAGAGAAGTCACGGTGGTTACCCTTCGGCCGCCGCAGGACTTTCGACGTTGTTTCATGGCTTTCTACCGTCAATCTGGGCACGCTTGAAGAAACATTTGTCATGTACTCTGGAAGAAGCTTTCGGCAAAGGCACGTGAAGGGCCACACACAAACTGTTTGGCATTCACACAGGCTCATACTCACAATAGTGTCACGCAAATTGCTAGCAGCTGCACCCAATTCGATACAATTCTTTTGAACTGGAGCTACGCGTTTAGTAATTGGGCTAGGAAACAAAAACAACCCATGCCTTCCCTTCGCTCAATTTGAAGTCAAGCTGACGCTGTGATAGCTGCAACTCATTTGAGTGTGTGCATTGAAGGCAATGCACGTTATTTTCAGCAGCTGCATACCAAACGAGCCCAGCTGCACACTTGAAGAATTACCTGTCGGCCAAGCGGACAATGAAACTTTTGGAAACATTCCGTGGCAAATACAGTGCCACTTACGCATATGCCGACTCCTGGCAGGACGCAGGCACACGTGGCATTATGGATATGCTAACGCACTTGCAGCGTCACTGAACACTCCATTAAAAGCTTCAAATCACCGTGTCGGCAATGCCTACGCGCGAAAAAATAATTTCTGCTGCGCCATCCAGCGAGCAAACGTTATCTTCTGTCCCAGCAATCCCAGCGCTGCGCATGTCATTTCTTGCACGGTTAAAACATTACTGAACCATAAGCTAATTTAGCTGCTTAGTGCAATTACCTCTTTGTGGCGGATGACCAGAAAATAGGCAGACAACGACGGCATAAGAAAAAAAAGCCCAAACCAAAGCGTCACTAGGATTGTGTTTCTTCCTGATTGCAAAAAAGTGAGACGCAACAAACCAGTTTCTTCCCTGCAGCTGGATTCTAGTCAAATCCATATCGGGAAAAGCTCGATGCTTCCGCAAATCTGGTTCACGTTTTGGTGGACCACAATCATGCACAGCGCAATGCAAATATTTAATACGTGGATGCAAACTCCGACTAACATTCCAGCTGCGGCATTTCGAAACAAAGTGTCTGTCAGTACAAACAAGGCAAAAGAATCGAGGTGGCAGCACACTCATCACGCACCATTCCCTTCAGAAGTCCCGACTCCAGTTAAGGACACAATATTATAGGCTGCTGATGTTGGAACACCTCCACTAGCAGTGCTGCGTGGATGCAGACATGGTGGAGGGTAAGAGTTGAGCTTTAGAGGGGGATTATAGGAAAGGTTGCAAGCATCAGGGCGATCTTGGTCGGGCCAAGTAGCACTCTTGGTTCTGGTTATAGCCAGCTCACGCGAGCATCACGGCTTGCAGTGACTATGCGTGATCAAATTCGCACGTCCTTTGCAGTACAACCACACATGCAGATATGCGTAAAAGCGTTCAATTTTCTACATTCAGCAGCACCAGTGAATCACACGAACATTACTCGCAAAGCAGCATGCAGCGGACGGTTACGTCTGCCATTGAGGCGCCCTGACACCCCATGTTATAGAGCCTGGGATGACTGAAATCGTACTTGGTTCTCGCTACTGCGTTACAGTAAAGATTTAGGCAACAATCGAGTCCTCATACACTCCACCAAACTCTCGATTCTGTTTAGGGCTCAGAGATTCGCGACTATGAAACACCGTTTTATTAGACGTTGTCCCCATTATTCGCGTACTGATGGTAAACGAAGAAAATCTGCAAAAACGGTTGTGGCAATGCTACATGCAGTTCTCTGAATTGGTAAAAATAGCATGCGCCTAAGCCCGCTGCGCTTAGACAGCGAAAAAGCTTGAAGCAATTGGTCTGCTGTGGGGGCTTGCCTGCCGGAAGAAGCTCTATCCACAAGCCCAGGAAGCTGTGGTACACTGCGCTCCTTAAACGTGTAGCACATGCCACTAGATGGCAGCGTGCTGCTTGCAGAAAAAGCTGCCGGGCTAGCATGTGTATTGAAAATTCGGAAAATGCCACAGAAGACCGCACAGCAATACTCTGCAAGAACCAGCAGCTCTTTGGCTGTTCTGCAAGAGAGAAAGTTTGTTCGTAGTTACCAAGGCGTTCGTTTGAATGAACTACCTATTTGTTTCCATTTCTCTGTGTCAAAAGGCACCAAAACATCGTTTATTTCTGCAAGCTCCTTTTTTACAGTAAGCATTTCCCAAACGCACAAAACAGATGGAAATAGCAAGGACGAGGCACAATCTGCGCAGCTCTGTCGAAAGGAAAATGAAGATAGGCATAGCATTATTGAAGGCAATTGCAACCAGGAAGTAAAACAACAGTTCCCTCCTCGGCCAACCACGAAGCAAAGACATAGATATCACGTGCATCCCTAAGTCACCTAGACCACTGAGGATCCAAG
>NW_013651801.1:0-1634 GCF_000499385.1 Eimeria necatrix | reverse complement strand
AGACCACTGAGGATCCAACTAGTAACTGAACATTTCGCTTCAGACACTGCTTAGAGTGAAGCAAAGTTGCCTTACAGGACAGGGCAGTCACTACACGCCACACACGGCATACCACGGAAGCATCACAATCACATCATATTTATAAAACGTTCAACGTGCATTTCCACAAGGCTTATAAGTCGGCACCACTAATGGAGCTTAGGCTTCCGATAGTCTTGAGAATTGATCTCAAAATTATCCATGGATATGCAAGATTCCCCTCAAGGCTAGCTTGCTTTGTTCTTATTCCAGGCTGAAATGGGAATGATGAAGCTACCGTTTATGATGGGCAAATAATGTCTTGGGCGTATATACGATGGAAAGGCAATCTACTTGCAGGCGGCAAGCGCTTACAGCTCACCCCCCAGACCAATTTGCCACGGAGAGGCAGAAAATGCGCCACGCAACGACTTGGTTGCGGCAACTGCATAATCTTGCAATAGGTATTCAAGCTACCGCGAGTTCCGACATATTGGAGTAGGCAGACACGCAGGCCACATTTTGACGGTAGGACGCTGCAGCGGGACAAAAGCTTTGACTACGCATCGTTCGTGTATGCAAAGAATTCATGGTACTAGGAGTGCAAATTATTCGGGGAAGCTCTCACATATGATGAAAACACCTTAGGATAAGCTCGGCAGGAAATCAGCGAGTTGTCCGCAAATGATGCTGCAATGCTTCAAACCTAGCTCTTCTTTAGCAGCACGCAAAGCGGCAGAACATGCAAAAGATGTGGACTAGTCCAATATTCCATCTCGCCACAAATGAATCCACAGAGAGAAGGTAATATACCTGGCGCGCCATGCTCATACTAAACCCCAGAAACCCCTGTACTGCACGAATTAAATCAAACGCAGTGCTGTGATGAAACGAACGTCTCCACGAAGAACGCAAATACGAGTACTTTGATATAGCTCATCTCAACCACGCACGTCCTGCAACACAAAATACTGCGACACTAAGTGCTTCCGAAAATGCAGAGTCGCCGACTTTACTCTGGTCCCGTGCTCCGCGCTTCCCATAAAACGCATGAACTGCACTTCTTATAAAGACGCAGCAAACGCCTGGTTCTGGCATATCACCATGCAGGCACGTCCATATCTCTAACGCTCACGGCAATAAACGCATCATGGGCTGCTGCACTTTGATTGCTCAAAACATATGTCGACGTCATCTAGCCTATGTGAGCTATTCCGCAGTGCTATACGGAAATTGGGCCCACACTTTCGCACTCCCACTGCGCATCAATATCACTGGGCAAATATTCCTTCGGTCCATGAACAGGTTAGGGCTAGAGGAATACGTACTTGGCACTCTGTCCGTATCGTTGTTGATTCGACTGGCCCTGCGGAAACTGTTCAGAGGAAGGCAGAGGTCAATATCAAGCCAGTCTGCATGCTAGCGCTCCAAAACTAATACCAAGCGCGTTCGAGCACCCAAATTAAATTCTTTCAGACGAAACATCTGTGGCGCTCGTTTCCTGGCTCGAGCTGTGCTTGCCGTCTCAACGCTCCCTCAAGCTACGCTTTCTTGTTTACCGCGTCACGATACGCTGTTTCTCAAAACATCACACACTTCCTGCTGTCCACGTTTAG
>NW_013651800.1:10593-13457 GCF_000499385.1 Eimeria necatrix | reverse complement strand
CCCCAGCAGCTGCAGCGGCGGCCATGGGGGGGGTTGGGGGCTTTGGGGAGAAAAAAAGAAGAAAAAAAATAAAATGTTTTATTTATTTTGCAAAGTTTTTTATTTAACTCCGAAATGGAAAGAGGAAAAAGAGCTGCGGCGAAGAAAGGGAAGAAAATGGAGGCGGCGCGAGGAGGAACCGCCGCGAGACCCCGGAACGAGGGTTTAGGGTTTAGGGTTTAGGGTTTGGGGTTTCGCTCAGCTTTTGCTTTCTAATAAAAAAGAAAAAAACAGAAAACAACATGAGATCTGCTCGGGAGAAGAAACAGGAGGACGCATGCATGCGCGTGAGGTCCAGCGCCAGCCCCGAACGCCGCCTCCAAACCCTAAACCCTAAACCCTAAACCCTAAAACCTAAACCCTAAACCCTAAAATGCATATTTTCAGTAAAATAAGACAGAAAAGAAACGAGAAACGCGTAGCGGCCTTCAGGGTTTAGTGCTTTCGTTTTTCTGCTTCCGTTTTCTCGCTGCAGATCTCGGGTGTATGTACACCCCAGCAGCAGCACGAGCTGCTGCTTCCTACTCCGCCAAAAATCACTTTTAATTTTATTTTAATTTTCAATTTTTAATTCCATTTTGGAATTTGGCGTTTCTGGAGCACTCAGAGGCCCCGCGAGGGTTTAGGATTTAGCGCCAGCGCGGATCGCAAACCCTAAACCCTAAATCAGCGTTTCACGCTGGGGCCTCATTGAGGGCTCTGCTCTTCCTTTTTATTTTTAATTCCCGCTTCCTCCCCTAGGGTTTAGAAAACCCTAAACTAGGGTTTAGGGTTTGCTGACTAGGGCTTAGGGGCTCGGGATTAGGGTTTGCAGCTCCCAATTAGGGTTTAGGGTTTACCCGCAGCAGCGCGCAGCAGCAGCAACTCGCTGCTGCTAAGGGCGACAAACCCTTAAGGCTTTTAACTCAAGCATTTACAAAATAAAAATAAACTCAAACATAAAAAATAAATAAATAAATAAATATATTTAAATAAATATATTTAAATAAATATATTTGAACAAATAAATAAATATAATTCATTTTATTTCTTCATCTTATTTGCATTCTGCTGCAGCAGCGGGAGCTGTCTGTACACCTGAGGCTCTCTGCGTCTCGCCCTGGCCTGCAGTCTGCACTCCTGAGGGTTTAGGGTTTAGGGTTTAGGGTTTAGGGTTTGCGGTGGGGAGGACAAAAAGGACTTGAAATGAAAATCAAATTCTTGATTGTTCCCTCTGCTCGAAACGGGCGAGCTTTCCATTTGCAGCAGCTCTTGCTGCTGCTGTCAAACGCAGCAGCAGCAGCAGCAGCAGCAGCAGCAGCAGCAGCAGTTGCTGCTGCAGCAGCAGCAGCTGCTGCTGCAGCGCCGGGCCAAAGCGAGGCGCGGCGAAGCAAATTCAATTGACAAACAAGAAGCCCCCAGCTTGCGGGGCCGCACTCCAAACCCTAAACCCTAAACCCTAAACCCCAAACCCTAGCCCGCAAGCCCAAACCCTAAACCCTAAACCCTAAACCCTAAACCCTAGGCTCCTCGGCCTGCAGCGGCGGCGGGTTCTCCGCAAGGTCCACTCTGAGGGTTTTGCCGTACAGGGTTTGGCCCTGCAGCGCCATGTAGGCTTTTGCTGCTGCTTCTTCAGCAGCAAAAACCACCAGAGCTTCTCCTCTTTTTTCTCTTTTTGCAATTATTTCCAAAACCTCGCCAAAGGGTTTACAAAGTTCATAAAGATCTATCCTCAGTTGGTCCAGAAGGACTGCAGGGTCCAAGTTGCTGATTCGCAGCGTCCGCGTGCTGCTGCTGCTGCTGCTGCTGCTGCTGCTGCTGCTGCTGCTGCTGCTGCTGGCAGCAGCAGCAGCGGCGCCCGCACACGCCCCGCCCGGCATTTTTCGCGGAAAAAAGACGAATTTGAATCAAATTTGCAAAATATAATCTTTTAATTTATATTTTATTTTCAAAAATGCAAAATAATGGCCAAAACTGCAGCAGCGAGGCGGCGAGTGCTGCTGCTGCTGCTGCAGCACCTCGCGCTGGGCTGCTGCAGCAGCAGCAGCAGCAGCAGCAGCAGCAGCAGCACTCACCCGGCACCCTCACTCCGCGGGTTTCTCCAGGAAATAATAACTCTTTTAATTCAAAATTAAATTTATTTTCTTAATTTTATTTTATTTCAATCTTTAAAGAAAAAGAAAACGCAAAATTCCATTCGCTGCCGACGCTCGCGCCCGCCCTTCGCTCCCGGCCCAGCTAGGGTTTAGGGTTTAGGGTTTAGGGTTTGCGCAGCAGCACCAAACCCCCGCGGCCCTCCTTTAAACCCTAAAACAAATAGTCCGAAATGGGCGAATTCGCAAAAAGACAAGCAATAAATTATTTCAAAACCAAACGCCCGCGGCCAATCCAACAAACCCTAAACCCTAAACCCTAAACCCTAAACCCTCGACCGCAGGTCCACTGCTGTTCGTGCAGCGCTCGCAAACTCCCTCGCAGTCTCCAACTCCAGGCCTCTGTGTCTCTCCGCACTCCACATTTCAGGGTTTAGGGTTTGGGGCTTAGGGTTTAGGGTTTAGGGTTTAGGGTTTGCACTTTACTCTCTAGGGTTTCGACTTCAGGGTTTAGGGTTTCTGTGCTGCAGCTAGCTAAAGCCCTAGGGGCCCCCCACCTCTCCTGCACTCATTCAAAACCTCCCGAGGGTTTAACAGAAACCCTAAACCCTAAACCCTAAACCCTAAACCCTAAACATTTCTGCCCAAAAATGGCTTGTGGGGCCCCCCTTAGGGTACCCTAGGGATTCTTGGGGGCCCCCTAGGGGCCCCCTTAGGGGGCCCCTAAGGGCTCCTACGAACCTCTGGGGCCCC
>NW_013651800.1:0-10493 GCF_000499385.1 Eimeria necatrix | reverse complement strand
GGGGGCCCCTGGGGGCCCCTGGGGGGCCCCAGGGGGGCCCCTAAGCAAAATAAGGCACAGATATTTAATTAGTTCTGAAGCAGCATTTGGGAGGCAAATAAAAGCTGCAGCAAAGGGGTTTCTAGAAGTAATAAAGCTGCAGAGGAGAGGACTCAGCAGCAGCAGCAGCAGCAGCAGCAGCAGCAGCAACTGCAGCAGCAGCAGCAGCAGCAGCAGCAGCAGCAGCAGCAGCAGCAGCAGCAGCAGCAGCAGCAGCTGGGGTTACATACAAACGCCTTAGTAAACTATCTTGCAGAAGTCAAGGCTGCTGCTGCACTTATCTTCCCAAGGGGCTTCGCTAAACCCTCATGTGGGCTTCTAAACCCTAAACCCTAAACCCTAATTGCAGAACTGGTACATTAAATGTGCTTCTAAACCCTAAACCCTAAACCCTACTTGCAAAAGTGGTTCATTAAATGCTGCGATGCAGAATGAGAGAAAACACAAATAAAAAGGAAGACAAAAATAAATGTTGGAACTTATTTGTGAGGGTTTAGGGTTTAGGGTTTAGAGTTTAGGGTTTAGGGTTTAGGGTTTACGGCCAAGGAAGTGGCGCTGCTTGCTGCTTCCACCTTGCCGTGCTACCAAGCACCTTTGCCTCTAGAAGGCCCCATCCCAAACCCTAAACCCTAAACCCTAAACCCTAAACCCTAAACCCTAAATTGGGGAAACTAGAGGGGGTTTGCCAGCTGGCCCTGCTTTGACTTCTCTGTCTGGATCTGTTCACCTGGGATTCAAAATCCTAAATCCTAAACCCTAGAATGCCGAAACCCTAAACCCTAAACCCTAGATGGGCTAAACCCCAAACCCTAGATGGGCTAAACCCTAAACCCTAAACCCTAGATAGCGACTACGCAGAGCACCCAAGAACAGTCAAATAAAAAAAAACAGAAGTTTATTTCATTTCATTTCTAAATCTAATCCAAACCAAAACAAAACCCAATTCACAAACAAATGAAGTCATAAACAGGGGCCCCCAGGGGCCCCAGAGGCCCTTGAGGGCCCCCAGGGGCCCCGGGGGGCCCCCAGGGGCCCTGGAGGCCCCCGGGGGCCCCCAGGGGCCTCTGGGGGCCCCCAGGGGCCCCCGGAGGCCCCCGGGGGCCCCCCAGCGTCACCAAGGGGCCCCAGAGGCCCTCTTTTGAAGCTTCTGCTTACACTGCGGTAAAAGGGGGCCCCCAAGAGGCCCCAAGGGGGCCCCAAGAGGCCTCAAGGGGGCCCCCCAAGGGGGCCCCAATGGGGCCCCTTGGGGCCCCAAGGGGCCCCAAGGGGGCCCTTTTATAAGGGTCCTTTACTACGCTGTAGGGGCCCCCAAGTAAGGGGCCACCTTCAGGGGGCCCCTTTCTTGACTGCCCCAGAGGGCCCCAAAAGACCTTGGGGGGCCCCCCAGATGGGGGCCCCTAAAAGACCTTGGGGGGCCCCCTTTATGGGCTGTTGGGGGCCCCTAAAAGACCTTGGGGGGCCCCCCTTAGGGGCAGTTGGGGGCCCCTACAAAAGCTTAGGGGCCCCCCCTTTTCGTGCAGTTGGGGACCCCCAGAAGACCTTGGGGGCCCCCCTTTATAGGCAGTTGGGGGCCCCCAGAAGACCTTGGGGGCCCCCCTTTATACTGGGGGCCCCTAGAAGGCCTTGGGGGGCCCCCCTTTTAGGCAGTTGGGGGCCCCTAGAAGGCCTTGGGGGGCCCCCCTTTTAGGCAGTTGGGGGCCCCTACAAGACCTTGGGGGGCCCCCCTTTGTAGGCAGTTGGGGGCCCCTAGAAGACCTTGGGGGGCCCCCCTTTGTAGGCAGTTGGGGGGCCCCCTGCTAGCCAAGCTCTGTGTAGGGTTTGGGGCATTTGGGCAACAAGCAAATCATTGTCTGTTCCTGAAAACACAAAAAAGGGTTTTCAAGTTTATTTTTAAAAAGATTTCTTTTGCATTTTGCAGCAGCAGACAAACCCTAATCAGGCCCCCAAACCCTAAACCCTAAACCCTAAACCCTCGCTCCAGCAGCAGCACCGGCACAGCCAAAAACTGACACGCTAGGGTCTAGGGTTTAGCAAGACGCGTTTGAGTGCGTGGGGATTTAGGGTTTAGGGTTTAGAGGGGCAACTGGGGGCTTAGGGTTTGTCTGACACGCTAGGGTTTAGGGTTTAGCACGAAGCAGCTGAGTGCGTGGGGGTTTAGGGTTTAGAGGGACAACTGGGGGTTTAGGGTTTGCAAAAGGCCCTCCCTAGCACTAGAGATTTGTTCGGAGAGCGCATGAAGGCGCTTTTAGGGTTTGCGGCGCCGCGAGGGTTTAGGGTCTAGGGTTTAGGGTTTAGGGTTTAGGGTTTGGCCTACCGTCTGCGTCTCTGCATGCATCGAGGCGCTCTGGGGCTATCCAGAAGGCCTGGGGACGCAAAGGGTCTCTTAAAAGAAAAGACAAAACTTGACAAGGCCTCACTCCTTCTTGAAAAAGATATTTAACTGACTCAGGAGACACAGCAGCAGCAGCAGCAGCAGCAGCAGCAGCTGCTGCTGCTGCTGCTGGTGCTGCTGCTGGGGACGGCGTGGACGGCGAGGGTCGCGGGCGCTTTGGAGGGCCGGTGGGAGAAGCTGCAGCAGCTGCAGCGGCAGCAGCAGCAGCAGCAGCAGCACCTCCCTCCTGCTGCTGCTGCTGCTGCTGCTGCTGTAAGAGAGCTGCAGCAGCAGCAGCAGAAAGAGACAGGGCCACTCCACACACCAGCACAAAGTGGCCTGAGGAGAACACGCAGCAGCCGCTGCCTTACTCTCGCCAACCCAAACCCTAAACCCTAAACCCTAAACCCTAAACCCTAAACCCTAAACCCTAAAATCTGAGCACTAAGCGCCAAAGCACAAGCCTTATGCCCAGAAAATGGCCGCACTAGGAACCAGTCCAAACCCGGTCAGCATCCACTGCCACAAACCCTAAACCCTAAACCCTAAACCCTAAACCCTAAACCCTAAACCCTAAACCCTAATGGAGTTCGTCTAGACCGCAGCCGCAGCCCCCCGCGCATGCGCCCCGTCTTGAGGGCGCAAGGAGGCGCCTGGGCAGGCCGGAGGCGGGCTGCCTGCCTCTCTAGGGTTTAGGGTTTAGGGTTTAGGGTTTAGGGTTTAGGGTTTACCATCGTACTGGGTGCGGGGCACTGCGCGCAGCTCCCGCGCCCCCAAACGGCCCCCGTCCAGCAGCACAACAGCCACTCTTCCCTGCAGCAGCTCGTGGGCCAGTTGGGCCCTCGAGACTCTTCTGAGAAGCAAAAAGAAACAAAAAATACTTCAAAACACTTCTTTAAAACACTTCTTAAACCCCTTCTAAACCCTCAAGTCAACGCGGGGGCCCCCTCGGCCCTCAGCCGCCTTTTCAGGCCCAACGGGGGGCCCCTTAGGGTGGCCGTTGAGGAGCTTCTGAAGAGCCCCTAGGGGCCCCTAGGGGGCCCCTAGGGAGCCCTTTTAAACAGCCCTGAGGGGGCCCCTTCGGGGCCCCTTGGGGGCCCCTAGGGGCCCCTTCGGGGCCCCCGAGTTGGCCGCTTCGTGAGCCCGCAGGGCCCCTAGGGGGCCCCTGGGGGCCCCAAGAAGAGCCGACGGGGCCGTTGAGGGGCCCCAGGGGCCCTCAGGGGGCCCCGGGGAGCCGCGCAGACGGGTTTGAAGTATTTTAATTACCTTTTCTGGATCTGAAGTCCAATCTTTTGGGCTTTTTTGAAGTTTGCTGCTACTCTTTTGGCCTCTTTGTCGAAGGCTTGAGGCGCGTCGGAAAAGGATTTGTAAAAGGGCTGAAAAGGCGCAAAAAGAGGCACTTTCGGGTGTACGTACACCCCAGCCCTTCGGGTGTACGTACACCCCAGCCCTCCCGGTGTACGTGCACCCCAGCCCTTCAGGTGTACGTACACCCCACCCCACGGCCCAGCAGGCCCTCAGCAGCAAACATGCACAAACAAGTGCTCGAAAACTTGCATGCATGCATGCGCGCATGCATGCATGCATGCATGGGCTTGGGGTGTCTCGACACCTTGTCTGCGTGGCGGGGGTCGACTCCAGTGCAGAGCGTGGCGAAGCCGCAGGGCAAGTGCTGCAGCAGCAGCAGCAAATCGACAGTCCAGCCCCCGCGGGCGAGCTGCTGCAGCAGCAGCAGCGCCTGCCGCCTGCATGCAGGCTGGGGGGCCCCCCTCAGCAGCGGCCCGAAGGGGCCCCTCTCCGCGCTGCAGCGGGGGGCCCCCCGGGGGCCCCGGGGGCCCCCCTCCCCCCCGCAGCTGCAGCAGCAGCAGCTGGGCGGCTCCGCAGCGCCTGCTGCTGCGCTCTCAGCAGCAGCAGCAGCAGCAGCAGCAGCAGCAGCAGCAGGCGGGGAGTCTCCTGCTGCAGCAGGCTCGCTGGCCTCCGAGGCCCCCGATGAGGGGGCCCCCACGGCACTGTCCAGGCCCGCTGGGGGCCCCCTCTGGGGCCCCTTCGGGTGCCCCTTCGGGGGCCCCCTTCGGGGGCCCCTTGAGGCGGGGCTGCTGCTGCTGCTGCAGCTGCTGCAGCTGCTGCAGCTGCTGCAGCTGCAGCTGCTGCTGTCGCTGTCTGTGCTGCTGCGGGGAGACAAATCTGCTGCTGCAGGAGACAAGAGAAAGGGGGGCTGGGGGCAGCAGCCCGAAGCATGCAGCGACCTGAATGCAGCAGCAGCAGCAGCAGCAGCAGCAGCAGCAGCAGCAGCAGCTTCTCAACTTGAAAAGGAGACTTTGTTTGAAATTAAATTAAATGCACTTGAAGGGATAGTTCGAAAAAGCCCCACCTTAATATCATTAAAGCGCATGCAAGCCCGCAGTCCATCTCCCCCTTCTGGGAGACCCACTGCATCTCTGTGCAGAAATAAAGCACTTGCTGCTGCTGCTGCTGCTGCTGCTGCTGCTGCTGCTGCTGCTGCTGCTGAGGGTCTGCGGGCGGGGCCGGCATCGGGCCCCGCCCCCAGGCGCCACCCATGGCGGGGGGCTCAGCAAAAACTGGTGGGGTTGTTGTGTTGCGGTGCTGCAGGCTCAAGCAGCAGCAGCAGCAGCAGCAGCAGCAGCAGCAGCGGGCAGCTGCTGCAGCATCGGCAGCAGAAAAGCCTCAGCTGCCGGACTTCTCGCCAGCTGCGGAGCGGCCCCGGCCCAGGGCCCCCGCTGCATGCAAAGTGGACCTTGCAGGGCCCTCTGGAGGCGAAGTCCGAAATAAAACCTGCAGCAAAACTCTGTGAAAGTCTGAAAAGAGGAAAAATGCGAATTAATGGACTCACGGGGAGCTTCTGCACGCGGCCGCTAGAGCCAGGTGCTGGTTTGCAAGTTCGGCATTTCAAGTCTGAGGGGGCACTTCTCCCGAATCGAAGACAAAATCCGCAAATTTCAACTTTGAAATATTTCATTTAAGTCCATAAATTAAGGCAGCGGGAGAGATCGGGGCGGGAACTTGAAATGCCCTCGGCTGCACCGCCGACCACAGCCCTGGCCTGGCAGGCCTAAAGGTGCTTCTTTTTCTGCTGCTGCTGCTGCTCCAATTGAGCTATTTCCCTTATTTTTACAAAGAAATACATATTTGCTTTCAATTTGCCGAAGAGATCGCCTTTTTAAACCGCGCTTTCCGCTAAAAACTTTCGCCCGAACTGCCGAGCGCTGGGGTGTACATGCAGCTCCCGGCAATCTGCACGCGAAAGCTGAACGTCTAGAGCGCGCCACTTTCTTTTCATTTGCGAATTTCGCCTTTCTTGCCTCTTGCACAGAATTAAAAGTACTTTTTATTGGTCTAAAGATGGCTGCCGGAGCTGCGCAGCAACTGGGCGCTTCGTGCTGAGAAGAATCTTGAACATGAACCCTCGTTCACGTTTTTCGTTCCTTTCAAGCGCAAACTTGCATGCGCAAAGCAGCTGCAAGTCTGAAGAAATCAAATACTTCCTTTTTATTTCAGAAGGTACTTTTCGAGACAGAAAAGCCCCCCCTTCGAGAGGAAACCGCAGGTGACCAGTGGACCTCAGCGCGCAGCTGCACCGCTGGAGTTTGCAGCTAAGTCTTTGCCTGCCTACGAGTTTGCTGCTGTCTGCTGCGCTGCAGACTTTAAGTTTACTTCTTTTGTCTTTGGAAAACAATTTGATCGAGTTGGCGATCTTCAAACAACAAAACAGATACAAAGAACTTCGCACATGGCGGCGATAGCAGCTACTGACAGACAAACGCTGCAGCAGCAGCAGCAGCAGCAGCAGCAGCAGCTGCTGCTGCTGCTGCTGCAGCAAGACTCAGTGAATTCGTGAACCGCATTGATAGATATCCCGCAAGACTTTGGCAGAGTGGCTGGGGTGTCTGCGCAGGGTCACCTGGGGGCCCCTCAAGGGCCCCGCAGCAGTTTCGAAGTTGCTGCAGATTTATTTTATTTTTTCTTTTTATTTTTAATTCCACAAATCTTGAAATGGGGGCCCCCAGTCGGGGCTGGGGGGCCCCCCTGAAGGCTCGCTGGCAGCAGCTGGCTCCGCTGAAACCGCCACCCTGCTGCTGCTGCTGCTGCTGCTGCTGCTGCTGCTGCTGCTGCTACTCTTGCTGCTGCTGCTTCCTCCAGCAGCAGCAGGCCCCATCTTGACTTCCCGCGTGCAATGCAAATCCCCATTTCAAAATAAAAGGGCTGCAGCAAAAGAGGAGCTCGAAAGGCCCTAGGGGCCCCTGGGAGGCCCCAGGGGCCCCTTGGGGGCCCCTAGGGGCCCCTGGGGGGCCCCTAGGGGCCCCTGGGGGGCCCCTGGGGGGCCCCTGGGGCCCCCAAGGGGCCCCCCACTTGCTGCTGCTCATATAAGAAATCCAACCCCAACAAAGGGAAGCTGTCAGCAGCAAAGTTGAGGGAGCAGCAAACGCCTGAAGGGGGGCCCCCAGAGACAGGGGCCCCCCTGCTCCCTGACACCAGTTTCGTACCCTGGGGGGCCCCCTGGGGGGCCCCCTGGGGGGCCCCCTGGGGGGCCCTCTGGGGGGACCCCGAGGGGGCCCTTGAGGGGGCCCCCGAGGGGGCTACTGGGGGCCCCTCTGGGGGGCCCCCCAAGTGAACTGATAGCCAAGCCCCTGGGCGAGGATGGGGGCAGCTTTTAGCTGCGGAAAAGGCCGAGCTGCTGACAGAGAAGGGACTGTCTCCTTCCATGCTGCTGCTGTTGCTGCTGCTGCTGCTGCTGCTGCTGCTGCCTCTGCTGCTGCTGCTGCTGCTGCTTCTGCTGCTGCTGCTTCTGCTGCTGCTGCTGGGGTCTTGCTCTGCTGCTTTTTGTGGGCCTGCGGCTTCGCTGCTGCAGTGCTGCGGGGAGCTGCTGCAGCTGCTGCGGCTGCTGCTGCTGCTGCCGCTGCTGCTGCTGCTGCTGCTGCTGCAGGGGGCCCTTCTCCCGGGACTTTCCTTGGGAGGAGACGAAGGAGACAAAGAAGAAGAAAAGCAAAAAGTCAACAAAGGGGGGCCCCTC
The DNA here is from genome assembly GCF_000499385.1 of Eimeria necatrix. Taxonomy (NCBI): domain Eukaryota; phylum Apicomplexa; class Conoidasida; order Eucoccidiorida; family Eimeriidae; genus Eimeria; species Eimeria necatrix. The sequence goes on along the minus strand of NW_013651800.1, from coordinate 3,054 downwards.
AGCTGCTCGCCGGGCCCTTTCCCTGGCAGGTTAGCTGCTGCAGCAGCAGCAGCACCTGCTGCAGCAGCAGCAGGTGCTGCTGCAGCAGCAGCACCTGCTGCAGCAGCACCACCTGCTGGAGCAGCATCTCCTGCTGCTGCAGCAGCACCTGTTGCAGCAGCAGCACCTGCTGCTGCAGCAGCACCTGTCACGGCAGCGGCACGTGCTGCTGCTGCAGCACCTGCTGCTAATGCTGCTGCTGCAGCACCTGCTGCTGCTGCTGCTGCTGCTGCTGCTGTGGGGGGACAAGGCTTGAAGGGACTGGACTCCGCAGATATTGGGCCTCTGCTGCTGTCCAGCAGCAGCTCCGGGGGGGGGGCCTCGTGCTGCTGCATTTGCTGCAGATTGATGAGGGGCACTTTGGGGGCAGCAGAGTCCCTGGGCCTTTGTTTGCTGCTGCTGCTGCTGCTGCTGCCCCCGCCCAAGCCAGCAGCAGCAGCAGCAGCAGCAGCAGCAGCAGCAGCAGCAGCGCTGCGGTAGCTCCCAGGGTCTTTCAGGGGGCCCTCAAAAGAGACAGAAGGCAAAGGAGAAGCAGCAGAGGGTTGGGGGGCCCCCCAGAAGAGACTTGCGGGGGCCCCCTGGGGGCCCCCCGGAAGTGGGGCTGCGGCCCTGCTGGAGAGCTGCTGCTGCTGCTGCTGCTGCTGCTGCTGCCGCTGCTGCTGCTGCTGCTGCCTGTAGGAGCTGCCGAAGGTGCGCGTGGTGGAGTCGCCGCTGGAGGCGCCCCTGGCGGTGTACAGCAAGTTCCTGTTGCTGCTGCTGCTGCTGCTGCTGCTGCTGCTGCTGCTGCTGCGGGCTGAAGCGGGGATTATCTCCACTTCGTGCTGGTCTATTATGCAGCGCACTGGGGCCAAACACTCGCAGCACTGGTTGCAGGGGCTGGGGCCCCGCGCAGCCTTTCCGTCCATCTGCTGCTGCTGCTGCTGCTGCTGCTGCTGCTGCTGCTGCTGCTGCTGCTGCTGCTGCTGCTGCTGCTGAGGTGAAGGGCCCCCCACAGCTGAGCTGCCTGGAGCAGGAAGTGGGGAGACGCAGCGGCGGGTGGGGCCAAGGTCTGTCTGCGTGGAAGTCTTGCTGCTGCTGCTGCTGCTGCAGGCGCTGCTGCTGCTGCCTCCGTTGCTGCTGCTGCTGCTGCTGCCTTCTGGCGCCCCTTCCCTTCCTGACTTCTTCGGAGAGAAGACAAAGGTGAAATTCGGAGTTCTAAGAATGATAAATGATAAACTAGGAAGTTACGTGCTGCTGCTGCTGCTGCTGCTGCTGCTGCTGCTGCAGCACTGCTGCAGTGCCGCTGCTGTCGGTGGCGGTCCAGCAGCAGCGCCTGCTGCTCTCTCTGAGCCTTCCCGGGGCTGCAATCCCTGAAATGTATTTAAAATAAATCAAATGGAATTCTTCAAACTAAAAAAGAACAATTCAAAGCAGCTGGCCGCAGCGCGCGCAACGCGCAGCAGCAGCGCCGCAGCCAGCGAGCAGCAGCAGCAGCAGCAGCAGCAGCAGCAGCGGGGGCCCCCCCAGGGCCCCCGTTTGCGTCTAACAGCAGCATCTTTTCCTGTCTTCTAATTTCAAATAGATTTAAATGAATGCTTAAGAGGTAAAACGAGAAAAAGTGGCAGAAGTGAAGGCGATTAGGGTGTACAGACAGCTGGGCGCAAGCAGGCCTGCTGCTGCGCCGGTCAACAAAGCCCTGCTGCTGCTGCTGCTGCTGCTGCTGCTGCTGCTGCTGCGTTTGCTTCTTTTGCTGCCCTGTCTTTCCTTTTTCTTTTAAAATGCTTTTGAAATTAATCGAATTCGAGCAAGAGACAGAAAACAACACGGAAACTCTTCGCTGGTTTTGCTGCTGCTGCAGCGATCGCAGTTGCTGCTGCTGCTGCTGCTGCTGCTGCTGCTGCTGCTGCGGATGCAAACAAGTTTGCCGTTGCTGCTGCAACTCCTGCATCAAACATAGCTTGCTGTTGCTGCTGCTGCTGCAGCGAGCATAGCTTGCCGTTGTTGCTGCTGCTGCTGCTGCTGCTGCTGCTGCAGAAACTAGAAGCCATTAGCAGCAGCAGCTGGCAGCAGCAACAAGCAGCGGCTAGAGGCAGCTAGTTGGAGACAGCAGCAGCAGCAAACAGCAGCAGCAGCTGCTACTGCACTGCTGCTGCTGCTGCAGCTGGCAGCAGCAGAGTGCCGCACTGCAGTTATCGGCTTTGCCAAACTAAACCCATAAACCCTAAACCCTAAACCCTAAACCCTAGGCGTGAGGATGTGCAGCCGCAATCCAAAGCAAGCAGCCCCAAACCCTAAACCCTAAATTCTAAACCCTAGGCAGTTGCTGTTGAACTGCTTTTGAGGGTTTTTCGACAAGATGAGGGTTTAGGGTTTACGTTTTGCTGTGAGCTGTTATTCTTGCTGCTGGCAGCAGCTGCAGCAAGGCAAACCAGTTTGCTGCTGCTGCTGCTGCTGCTGCTGCAGTTGCTACTGCTGCTGCTGCGGGCGAAAGTGCGGCCACCGCCGCTGCAGCAGCAGCAGCAGCAGCAGCTGCAGCAGCAGCAGCTGCAGCAGCAACAGCTGCAGCAGCAGCAGCAGCAACTAGAACAGGATGGCAAAGGGAAGAAGAAAAGTAGAAATTTGATTTTGTGTCTCTTTTGATTTGCTGCTTCCAGATTTTATTTTTTTCTTTTTTATTTTAAAAAATAATTAAATCCATTTAATTCTTTTTTAATTATTTCAAAAAGACACAATCAGCTGCTGCTGCAGCTGCTGCAAAACCCTAGGGTTCACAAATTAACAACTGACAAATCCAGCCTAGGGTTTAGGGTTTGAGCTTCAGCGGATAACTTTATATCTTAAAGCTTAGGATTAAGGGTTTAGGGTTTAGGGTTTAGGGTTTGAGAGATTGGAGTAAAGGGTTTAGGGTTTAGGGCATAGAGTAGAGGGTTCAGGGTTTACCGTCTAGAAAGTAGGGTTTAGGGTTTAGGGTTTAGGGTTTAGGGTTTAGGGTTTCTGGAAACCCTTTGGACTTCGGCTAAAATGGTATTAATGGAC
>NW_013651799.1:3290-14269 GCF_000499385.1 Eimeria necatrix | reverse complement strand
TGTACAGACTAGGCGAGCAGGTGGTTTGCGGAAAGCGAGTGAAGCGCTTATTGCTTGATCAAGTGGGGCGGTTGCACCTGCGGGTGCATACGATATGCGGAGTAGCCCGTTCGAGCCACGGCTGTTCGTTGCTCGGCTCAGTCGACGAATTCGGATAGTTTGATTTTCTTCTGCATGGTTTCCATCCGTTCGGCATGCTGTGTGTAACCCTGTGCAAGGATGTATTGCTGGCGTACGTGCGGACACCACACGACATGGCCCGGAGTTTGAAGAGAATCGCACTATTGTTGTCTTCGTCACACGATATCATCCAGGCAGTGCGGAGGATTTAGGCTGACTCGACAAGCAGCTGACCGATGTTGCGTGAACGGCTGTTCCTTTTTGTTTGGTCTGTAGGATAGGTTGGAGTCGGAATTTGTGTCTTGTCTTCGTGCTTGCAGCAGTCGCGCGTGCAAAGTATTTTGCTTTGCTCCTCCGCAGACCGCGCGTGGAGGCTACACTCTTATGTGGAGCCTTGACATTTTTAACTGGATAAATCCAGCGCGTTCATTGAAGTTTCAGGCACCATGAGACGCTTTAGATGCGGAGTAGTAGCTGGGTGACCTTGCTTGCTTCCCAGACGCAGGCATGCCGTTACAACTCAGTTCGCTTTATATTATGTGGCTTTGAATGGTTGGACGATTGTGCAGAAGCAAAAGTCTGATGTGAACTGGGCGCGTCGTCTGTAGGCGTGTTGGTGCGTCCAACATTGCTTGCTGCCTATAGTAGCGTTCGCCTTTAAGTAGGAATGAGCCGTCTCTTTTGTGAAGGAGGATGGATGTCAGATAGTGCGTGCTGGTGTTTGTACAAATGACACAAAGCCAATTACGTTTGCAGCGGTGCAGTGTATTGGGATGACGGAAATGGGATTGCATGTGGCATGCTACCGGATTGAGGACGCTGCTTCTTAGTTGTGTCGAAGCATTTTGGTGCGTTTGCGAACAAGGGTGGCTGTAGACGTTTTGGGGATAGCAGAGGCGAGACGTGGAGTAAGCAGCGAGCCGTGTGCGCCGGCAGTGAGTTGTTAACGCGTGTACGACACTACGTGAGTACTGGCAGCTGTGGGCTGAAGGAACGTAGTACCTGCTGCCGAAAAGCCGCTTCCCTGGCAGCTCTTCTCCCGCGAATTTTGATGTAGGTGACATATGTTCATTTCAGCACTGGAAAACGTTGGGAGTAGGTGGGCAGCACGTCTTGGTGAGTGGTGGACCGCAGGTTTCACCAGGAAAGGTGTGTGTGGAGCAAGACGAGTATTCACTTAGGAGGCGTGTAACACGCTTGACGCGCAAATAAGACGTTTGCAAATGATAGGAGGCACATGCTGGCGAGAGCGATGAGTTGATCTTGGCGACGCACAGCCGCAACATGAGACTCGTGGGTGGTTGAAGCATCTCACTCCACCTGAAGTCGGAGTGTGGGTCTTGCAGATGTATTTTCTGAGTTGTGGCAGAAGCTTGCAAGTTGCGTTGTAGCCGGGCTGGCGGGCAGTGAGTTGGGCGCTTGCGACATTGTGTGAGCGTCACGCAGTGGGGAGTAGTGTGAATGCGTGGAAATCGATTAGCTGTGGTCGCAGTTGGAGTAGTGGCCAGAGCAAATGGTGTAAAGACGGAACGCTGCGCTGCATAGAGTTTTGACCATGGTACCTGCCGTGACCATGAAGCCTTGTCTCTAGACGGTATGTGTAATAGGTAGTTTGTAGCTGAGGAATCCAGCAGGCGGTGGTGTTGTGCGGCTGTTGATGTCACAATGGTTTGGAGCCTGTGAAACCGCGCTCCATGGGAATAGAGCGCCTTCGTGGATCGTTCTCCACGCACTATACACTCATCGCGTATATAGAACAGTGGACAGAGCCGGATGCAAGGCTCTTTCTTCTCCCGCTTCAACTTTGGTTGATGGCTCAGACAGTGAGAATTAATAGGCAGTGCAACTGTGGCGGTCAGCATTTTGTGGGAATTGTGTCTGATTCTGTTTGGGAGGAACGTAACATAATGATGCGTAAATATGGATGCGCATGAAATATACAGAACTTGGTCACGCGAGCTTACGAAAGGCGAACCAAGTTGTGTGTGTTTGGAGTGTACAATATAGGCGAGCAGGTGATTTGCGGAAAGCGAGTAGAGCGATTATTGCTTGATTTGATTGTGGAGTAGTTGTACGTTCTGGTGCTCAGGACATGCAAAGTAGGAAGGCCGAGTTAAGGGTGTTCGTTGCTCGGCTCAGTTGACGTACTGGGAACTTCGATTTTCTTCTGCATGTGGTTTATCTCGTGAACATGCTGTGCTAGGATGTGTTGCTGGCGTACGTGCGGATACCAGGCGAGATGGTCCGGGTTATGAAGAGAATCGCACTATTGTTGTCTTTGTCACACCATATCTCCCAGGCAGTGCGGTGGTTTTAGGCTGACTGGACAAGCAGCTGAGCGCTGTTGCGTAGACGGCCGCTTTTTTAGTTTGATCAATAGCATACGCTGTAGCCGGAATTTGTATTTCGGTACTTGTAGCAGTCGCGCGTGCAAAGTATGTTGATTTGCTCCTATGCAGACTGCTGGTGGTCCTTGCACACGCTACACTCTTATGTGAAGCCTTGACATTTTTTGCTGGATGAATGCAGCACCTCTAGTCAATTGTCAAGTACTGTGCGATTCTTTAAAAGCGGAACAACAGCTGCCTCTCCTTGCTTGCTTTCCAGGCGCACGCGTGCCTTTACTGCTCAGTTCGGTTTATGCTAGAAGGTTTCGAATCCTTGGAAGATTACGCAGAAACAAAGGTTTGATGCGGCCTTGGCGCGTCGTCTGTTTGTGTGTTGGTGCGTCCAACATTGCTTGCTGCCTGTAGCAACGTACGCCTTTATGTAGAAGTGAACCATTGCTCGTCTGTATGATGATGGATGTCAGATAGTGCGTGCTGGTGTTGGATCGAATGACACATGAACAATCACGTTTGTAGGATTGCAGTGTGTTTGGTTAGAGGGAGTGGCATTGCAGGTGGCATTCTGCGTTGGAAAAACGGACTGAACATCCTGCTTCTTAGATGTGTCAAAACAGCTTTGTGCGCTTGCAAACAAGGGTGACTGTAGACGCTTTGGCGAACGCGTGGCGAGATGTGGGGTGAGAAGCGATCCATGTGAGGCGGCAGTGAGTTGTTAACGCGTGTACGACACTGCGTGTGTACTGGCAGCATTGGGACGATGGAACTTAGTAGCTGCTGCCGATAAGCCGTTTCCCTGGCAGCTCTTCTCCCGCGAATTTTGATGTAGGCGACGTATGTTCATTTCGGCACTGGAAAACGTTGGGAGTAGGTGGGTAGCACGTCTTGGTGAGTGGTGGACCGCAGGTTTCACCAGGAAGGCTGTGTGGGGAGAAAGACGAGTAGCGATTTGGGAAACTTCGAATTTTGCAAGAATATTCTATGTGAGCTTAACGCGCGAATGAAATATACTTGTAAATGATACACGGCACATGCTGGCGAGGGCGATGAGTTGATCTTGCCGATGGGTGGTTGAAGCATCTCACTCGAATTAAAATCGAGGTAGGCCTTGCAGAAGTATTTTCAAAGTTGAGGTAGAAACTTGCAAGTTGCGTTGTAGCCGGGCTGGCGGGCAGTGAGTTGGGCGACAGTTGTGCGACACTGTGTGAGCGTCATGCAGTGGGGACTAGTGTGAATGCGTGCAAATAGATTAGCTGTGGTCGCAGTTGAAGTAGTGGCCAGAGCATATGGTGTAATGACGCAGCTCTGTGCTGCATAAGGGTTTGATGATGGTGCTTCCCATGTCCATGAAACCTTTTCCCAGGCGGTATGCGTAATAGGTAGTTTGTTGCTAAGGGATCCAGCAGGCGGTGGTGTTGTGAGACTGTTGATGTCACAATGGTTTGGAGCCTGAGGAAACCCGCTGCATGAGAGTTGAGCGCGTTACTGGATCGTTTTTTGTGTGGTCTATCCACCTATCGCGTAAGCAACACATTGCACGGGGCCGGATGCAAGGCTCTTTCTTCTTCCATTTCACCCTTTCGTTGATGGCTCAGACAGTGAGAATTAATAGGCAATGCAACTGTGGCGGTCAGCAGTTCGTGGGAATTGTGTCTGATTCTGTTTGTGAGGAACGTAACGTAATGATGCGTAGATATGGATGAGCTTGAACTAGGAAGAACTACATGGTGACGAGAGGTTACGAAAGGCGAACCAAGTTGTGTGTGTGCGAAGTGTACAATATAGGCGAGCAGGTGATTTTCTGAAAGCGAGTAGAGCGATTATTGCTTGATTTGATTGTGGAGTAGTTGCACCTGCTGTTGCATAGGACATGCGAAGTAGGAGGACCGAGTTAAGGGTGTTCGTTGCTTGGCTCAGCTGGCGTATTGGGAAATTTCGATTTTCTTTTGCATGCGTTTTATCTGTTCAACATGCTGTGTGTAATCTTGTGCCAGGATGTGTTGCTGGCGTACGTGAAGACACCAGGCGAGATGGCTCATGCATCAAAGAGAATCGCACTATTGTTGTCTTTGTCACACCATATCTCCCAGGCAGTGCGGTGGTTTTAGGCTGACTGGACAAGCAGTTGAGCGCTGTTGCGAAGACGGCTGTTCTCTTTAGTTTGATCAGCGGGATGCGTTGGAGCCGGACTTTGTGTCTTAGTACTTGCAGCAGTCGCGCGTGCAAAGTATTTTGCTTTGCTCCTCTGCGGACCGCGTGGGGCGGAGTGCATAAACTACACTCCTATTTGGAGCCTTGGCATTTTTAACTCGATGAATGCAACGCCTCCAGTCAATTTTCAAGTACCATGCGACACTTTAGAAGCGGAACAACAGCTGCCTCTCCTTGCTTGCGTTCCCGACGCACGCATGCTGTTACAACTCAGTTCGTTGTATACTAAACGAGTTCCAATCCTTGGAAGATTATGCAGAAACAAAGGCTCGATATGGATTCGTCGCGTCGTTTGTTTGCGTGTTGGTGCGCCCAACATTGTGCTTGCTGCCTGCAGTAGGGTACGCCTTCTTTAAGTTGAGGTGAGCCGTTTCTGGTCTGCATGGTGATGGATATCAGATAGTGCGTGCTGGTGTTTGATCAAGTGACACTGGGCCAGTTACGTTTGCAGCGGTGCATTGTGTTCTGCCGAAGGAGATGGCATTGCAGGTGGCATGCAACCAGATTGAGGAGGCTGCTTCTTAGTTGTGTCGTTGTGTGTGCTTGCAAAGCAGAGTGACTCTAGACGTTTTGGGGATAGCAGAGGCGAGACGTGGAGTGAGCAGCGAGCCGTGTGCGCCGGCAGTGAGTTCAAAACGCGTGTACGACACTACGTCAGTACTGGCCGCATTGGGTCGAAGGAGCTTAGTAGCTGCTACCAATAGACTGCTACGCTAGCAGCGGGCTCGTGGCCATTTTGATTGAGGTGACATGTGTTCATTTCGGCACTGGAAAACGTTGGGAGTAGGTGGGCAGCACGTCTTGGTGACTGGAGGACCGCAGGGTTCACCAAGGAAGGTGTGTGTGGAGCAAGGCGAGCATTTATTTAGGAGGCGTGTTACGCGCTTGACGCGCAAATAAGACGTTTGCAAATGATAGGAGGCACATGCTGGCGAGAGCGATGAGTTGATCTTGGCGACGCACAGCCGCAACATGAGACTCGTGGGTGATTGAAGCATCTCACTTCACTTGAAATAGGAGTGGGTCTTTTAGATTTATTTTTTAAGTTGAAGTAGGCGATTGCAAGTTGCGTTGTATCTGGGCTGGCGGGGAGTGTGTTGGGCACTTGCGGCCTTGTGTGAGCGTTGCTCAGTGGGGTCTAGTGTGAATGCATGTACATAGATGATCTGTGGTCGCAGTTGCAGTAGTGCCCAACGCAGATGGTTTGATGAGGCAACGCTTGAATGCATAAAGGCTTGACGATGCTTCTCTCTGTGACGATGAAACCTTGTCCCTAGACGGTATGTGTAATAGGTAGTTTGTTGCCAAGGGATCCAGCAGGCGGTGGTGTTGTGAGACTGTTGATGTCGCAATGGTTTGGAGCCTGAGGAAACCCGCTGCATGAGAGTTGAGCGCGTTACTGGATCGTTTTTTGTGTGGTCTATCCACCTATCGCGTAAGCAACACATTGCACGGGGCCGGATGCAAGGCTCTTTCTTCTTCCATTTCACCGTTCGTTGATGGCTCAGACAGTGAGAATTAATAGGCAATGCAACTGTGGCGGTCAGCAGTTCGTGGGAATTGTGTCTGATTCTGTTTGTGAGGAACGTAGCATAATGATGCGTAAATATTGATGCGCATGAAATAAACAGAACTACATGGTGACGAGAGGTTACGAAAGGCGAACCACGTTGTTTGTGCGGATTGTACAATATAGGCGAGCAGGTGATTTGCAGAAAGCGAGTAGAGCGATTATTGCTTGATTTGATTGTGGAGTAGTTGCACCTGCTGTTGCATAGGACATGCGAAGTAGGAAGACCGAGTTAAGGGTGTTCGTTGCTTGGCTCAGCTGGCGTATTGGGAAATTTCGATTTTCTTTTGCATGCGTTTTATCTGTTCACACATGCTGTGTGTAATCTTGTGCCAGGATGTGTTGCTGGCGTACGTGAGGACACCAAGGAAGAGATCACCCGGTGTATGAAGAGAATCGCACTGTTGATGTCTCCGTCAAATGATACTACTCAGGAAGTGAGGCGTTTTTAGGCCGACTAGACAAGGAGTTGGCCGATGTTGCGTAAATGGCTGCTATTTTTAGTTTGATCAGTAGGATGCATTGGGGCCGGAATTTGTGTCTTAGTACTTGCAGCAGTCGCGCGTGCAAAGTATTTTGCGCGCTTGCACAAACAACACTCCTATTTGTAGCCTTGACATTTTTTGCTGGATGAATGCAATGCTTCCAGTCAATTGTCAAGTACCATGCGACACTTTAGAAGCGGTACAGCAGCTGCCTCGCCACGATTGCTTTTCAGACGCACGCATGCCGTTACAACTCAATCCGTTGTATACTAGACGGGTTTCAATCCTTGAAAGGTTATGCAGAAACAAACGCTTGATATGGATGTAGGACATGGGATTAATAGTGGCATACTCGCTTGGGAAAAATGTGGCATGCTTTGTGGACGCTGCTTCTTATGTTTGCTCGAAAAATATTGTACGTTTGCGAAGAAGGATGAGTGTAAGAATACCGGAGAGAGAGAAGGCGAGATGTGAGGTGAGAAGCAAGCCATGGGCGGCGGCAGTGAGTTGTTAACGCGTGTACGACACTACGTGAGTAGTGGCAGCATTGGGAGGAAGGAGCTCAGTAGCTGCTGCCAGAGGCCCGTCCCCTGGCAGCTCTTTTCCCGCGAATTTTGATGTAGGCGACATGTGTTCATTTCAGCAGTGGAAAACGTTGGGAATAGGTATGCAGCACCGAGTGAGTTATGGACCGCAGAGTTCACCAGGGAGGGTGTGTGTGGAGCAGGGCGAGTATTTATTCAGGAGGCGTGTTACACGCTTGACGCGCAAATAAGATATGTTTGCAAATGATAGGAGGCACATGCTGGCGAGGGCGAAGATTTTATCGTGGCGACGCACAGCCGCAATATGAGACTCGTGGGTGGTTGAAGCACCTCACTCGAATTAAAATCGAGGTGGGTCTTGCAGATGTATGATCAAAGTTGAAGTTGAAGCTTGCAAGTTCCGTTGCACCCGAGCTACATGGCGGGCAGTGAGTTGGGCGCTTGCGACATTGTGTAAGCGTCACGCAGTGGGGTCTAGTGTGAATGCGTGAACGTAGATGAACTGTCGTCGCAGTTGAAGTAATGGCGCAGCTTTGTGCTGCGTGAGGGTTTGCCGATGCTACTTTTTTTGATCATGGAGCTTTGTCACTAGATGCGGTGCACAACACTGTGGTTTAACACATTTGTAGCTGAGGGATCCAGCTCGCGACGGGTTTGTAAAGCTGTTGATGTCACAGTGCATTGGAGCTCGTGGACACCGCGCTGCATGGGAGTAGAGCGCCTCTGTGGATCATTCGTTGCGTGGCTTATCCACTCATCGGGTAAATAGTTCATTTCACGGTGCCAGATGCAAGATTTTTTCTTCTTCCCTCTCAGCTTTGATTCATCGCTCAGACAGTGGGAATGAATAGGCAGTGAAACTGTGGCGGTCAGCAGTTCGTGGGAATTGTGTCTGATTCTGTTTGTAAGGGACGTAACATAATGGTGCGTAAATATGGATCGGCTTGAACTAGGGAGAACTACACGGTCACGAGAGGTTACGAAAGGCGAATCAAGTTGTGCACGCGGAGTGTACAATATAGGCGAGCAGGTGATTTCGGAAAGCAAGTAGATCGATTGTTACTCGATTTGTTCGTGGAGTAGTTGCACGTGTTGTTGCATAGGACATGCAAAGTAGGAAGACCGAGTTAAGGGTGTTCGTTGCTCGGCTCAGCTGGCGTATTGGGGAATTTCGATTTTCTTCTGCGGGTTTTCCATCCCCTCAGCATGTTAGCGTACGTGCGGACACCAGAGAAGATCGCTCGGTGTATGAAGTGGAGAGAATCGCACTATTGTTGTCTTCGTCACACGGCATCACCCAGGACGTGAGGTGTTTTTAGTCCGACTGGACAAGGAGCTGGCCGATGTTGCGTAGATGGCTGCTATTTTTAGTTTGATCAGTAGGATGCTTTGGAGCCGGAGTTTGTGTCTTGGTACTTGCAGCAGTCCCGCGTGCAAGGTATGTTGCTTTGCTCCTCTGCAGACCGCGGGTGGGGGCTTGCACAAACTACACTCTTATTTAGAGCCTTGACATTTTTAACTGGATGAATGCAGCGCGTCCAGTGACGTTTTAGGTACCATGTGACACGTTATAAGCGCAACAGTAGCTGGGTGGCCTTGCTTGCTTTCCAGACGCACACATGCCTTTACAGCTCAGTTCGTTTTATATGAGAAGGTCTCGAAATTTTGGAATATAATTCAGGAACAGGGGTTCTCTATTGACTCGTCGCGCCGTCTGTTTGCGTGTTGGTGCGTCCAACATTTCTTGCTGCCTGCAACAGAGTGCATGTTTAAGTACGAATAAGGCGTGGATGTTCTCCCCGGCGATTAGTGTCGGGCAGTGTGTTTTGGCGTTTGATGGAATGACACAAGACTAATCACTTTTGCAGCGGTGCAGTGTGTTTGGTTGAATGAAATGGTATTGCAGGCGCCTGGCTACCTTGACACTGCTTTCGAGGTGTGTCGAAACAGCTGTGTGAGTTTACAGAAAAGGGTGACTGTAGGAATAACGGAGATAGCGAAGCTGACGCTTGGGGGGAGCAGCGAGTTGGGTGCACAGATAGTGAGTTATTAACACGTCTACGACACTGCGTGAGTACTGGCCGCACTGGACTGGAAAAGCTTAGTAGCTACTGCCAATAGACTGTTCCCCTGGCAACTCCTTTCCCTTGAACTTTGATTGAGGTGATATGTGTTTATTTTGGCACTGGAAAACGTTGGGAGTAGGTGGGCAGCACGTCTTGGTGACTGGAGGACCGCAGGGTTCACCAAGGAAGGTGTGTGTGGAGCAAGGCGAGTATTTATTTAGGAGGCGTGTTACACGCTTGACGCGCAAATAAGATATGTTTGCAAATGTTAGGATGCACATGCTGGCGAGGGCGATGACTTGATTGTGACGACGCACAGCCGCAACATGAGACTCGTGAGTGGTTGAAGCATCTCACTCGAATTAAAATCGAGGTGGGCCTTGCAGATGTATGGTCAAAGTGGAAATAGAAGCTTGCAAGTTGCGTTGTAGCCGGGCTGGCGGGCAGTGAGTTGGGCACTTGCGACATTGTGTGAGCGTCACGCAGTGGGGAGTAGTGTGAATGCGTGGAAGCTGATTATCTGGGTCGCAGTTGGAGTAGTGGCCGGAGCAAATTGTGTGATGACGCGGCGCTGTGCTGCACAATGGCTCGTCGATGCTGCTTTTTGTGACCACGAAACCTTGTCCCATGACGGGGTGCGTAACAGGAAGGTTGAGTATGTTTGCATCGGATTCAGCTGGCGATGGGAGTTCGCTCATGATGCTTTGGAACTCGTGAAGCCCACTGCGTGAGAGTAGAGTGCCTTTGTGGATCGTTCGTTGCGTGGCTTATCCACTCATTGCGTAAAGGGCGCACTGCACGGGGGCCGGGTGCAAAGCTCGTTCATCTTCTATTTTGGCTTTGATTGATCCTTCAGACAGTGGGAATGAATAGGCAGCGCAACTGCGTAAATATGGATGCGCTTGAACTAGGAAGAACTATATGGTCACGAGAGGTTACGAAAGGCGAACCAAGTTGTGTGTGTGCGGAGTGTACAGTATAGGCGAGCAGGTGATTTGCGGAAAGCAAGTAAAGCGATTATTGCTTGATTTGATTGTGGAGTAGTTGCACCGTCTGGTGCATAAGACATGCGGAGTAGCATGCTCGAGTCAAGGCTGTTCGTTGCTTGGCTCAGCCGACGTGTTGCAGGACTTCGATTTTCTTCTGCATGTGTTTTATCCATTCAGCATGCTGTGTTTAATGCTGTGCCAGGATGTGTTGCTGGCGCACGTGCGGACACCAGGCGAGATAGCTCATGCATCAAAGAGAATCGCACTATTGTTGTCTTTGTCCCATGATATCGCACAGGGAGTGCGGTGGTTTTAGGCTGACTGGACAAGCAGCTGAGCGCTGTTGCGTAGAGGGCTATTCTCTTTAGTTTGATCAGTAGGATGCGTTGGAGCCGGAATTTGTGTTTCGGTACTTGGAGCAATCACGCGTGCAAAGTATTTTGCTTTGCTCCTCTGCAGATCGCGTGGGGGGGCTTGCATAAACTACACTCCTATTTGGAGCCTTGGCATTTTTAACTCGATGAATGCAACGCCTCCAGTCAATTTTCAAGTACCATGCGACATTTTAGAAGCGGAACAACAGCTGCCTCTCCTTGCTTGCGTTCCCGTCGCACGCATGCCGTTACAACTCAGTTCGTTGTATACTAT
>NW_013651799.1:0-3190 GCF_000499385.1 Eimeria necatrix | reverse complement strand
TACTTGGAGCAATCACGCGTGCAAAGTATTTTGCTTTGCTCCTCTGCAGATCGCGTGGGGAGGCTTGCATAAACTACACTCCTATTTGGAGCCTTGGCATTTTTAACTCGATGAATGCAACGCCTCCAGTCAATTTTCAAGTACCATGCGACATTTTAGATCGCCTTGTTGTCGACGGAGAGGAACGAACGCAAGGGCTGCGTGCGTACGGCAATGTTGAGTCAAGCAACATATGATTTGCCCAAGGTTAGGAACCTTCTAATACGTCTTTGTTTCGATCGATGTGGATTCGTCGCGTCGTTTGTTTGCGTGTTGGTGCGCCCAACGTTGCATGCTGCCTGCAGTAGGGTACGCCTTCTTTAAGTTGAGGTGAGCCGTTTCTGGTCTGCATGGTGATGGATGTCAGATAGTGCGTGCTGGTGTTTGATCAAGTGACACTGGGCAAGTTACGTTTGCAGCGGTGCATTGTGTTGGGATGATGGCGATGGCATTCAGGTGGAGTGCAACCGGATTGAGGAGGCTGCTCCTTAGTTGTGTCGTTCTGTGTGCTTGCAAAGGAGAGTGACTGTAGACGCTTTGGGGAGAGCAGAGGCGAGACGTGGGGTGAGAGGCGAGCCGTGTCGTAAGTTGTTAACGCGTGTGCGACAATGTGTGAGTAGTGGCAGCATTGGGAGGAAGGAGCTGAGTAGCTGCTGCCAATAGACTGCTACGCTGGCAGCTCATCTCCCGCGAATTTTGATGTAGGTGACATGTGTTCATTTCATCACAGGAAAGCTTTGGGAACAGGTCTGCAGCACGTCTTGGTGAGTGGTGGACCGCAGGTTTCACCAGGGAATGTGTGTGTGGAGCAAGGCGAGTATTTATTTAGAGGGCGTCTAACACGCTTGACGCGCAAATAAGACGTTTGCAAATGAAAGGAAGCACATGCTGGCGAGGGCGATGATTTGATCTTGGCGACGCACAGCCGCAACATGCGATTCGTGGGTGGTTGAAGCATCTCACTCCACTTGAAGTCGAAGTGTGGGTCTTGCAGATGTATTTTCTGAGTTGTGGCAGTAGCATGCAAGTTGCGTTGTAGCCGGGCTGGCGGGCAGTGAGTTGGGCGCTTGCGACATTGTGTGAGCGTCACGCATTGTGGTCTAGTGTGAATGCGTGCAAATAGATTAGCTGTGGTCGCAGTTGGAGTAGTGGCCAGAGCAAATGGTGTAATGGCGCAGCTCTGTGCTGCATAGGGTTTTGACGATGCTGCTTTTTGTGATCATGTCGTCTTGTCATTAGATGCAGTGCATCACAGGAAGATTGAACACGCGTGTGGTCGAGCAGCTGATGGGTTTGGGAAAGCTCTTTCGGTCACAATGCATTAGAACCTGCATAAGCCGCGCTGCATGGGAGCAGGGCGCTCTGTGTATCATTCCTTGCGTGGCTTATCCACTCATCGCGTAAATAGCGCATTACACAGGGCCGGATGCAAGATTCTTTCTTCTTCCCTCTCAGCTTTGATTTATCGCTCAGACAGTGGGAATGAATGGGCAGTGCAACTGTAGCGGTCAGCGGTTCGTGGGAATTGTATCTGATTCTGTTTGTGAGGGACGTAACATAATGATGCGTAAATATGGATGCGCTTGAACTAGGAAGAACTCCATGGTCACGAGAGGCTACGAAAGGCGAACCAAGTTGTGTGTGTGCGGAGTGTACAATATAGGCGAGCAGGTGATTTGCGGAAAGCAAGTAGAGCGATTATTGCTTGATTTGATTGTGGAGTAGTTGCACCTTCTGGTGCATAGGACATGCGGAGTAGCATGGTCGAGTCAAGGCTGTTCGTTGCTTGGCTCAGTTGACGTTCTGGGAACTTCGATTATCTTCTGCATTTGCTTTATACGTTCAGCATGCTGTGAGTAATGTTGTGCCAGGATGTGTTGCTGGCGTACGTGCGGACACCAGGCGAGATGGCTCATGCATCAAAGAGAATCACACTATTGTTGTCTTTGCCTCACCATATCTCCCAGGCAGTGCGGTGGTTTTAGGCTGACTGGACAAGCAGCTGAGCGCTGTTGCGTAGACGGCTGCTATTTTTAGTTTGATTGGTAGGATACGTTGGAGCCGGAATTTGCGTCTTGGTTCTTGCAGCAGTCGCGCGTGCGAAGTATGTTGCTTTGCTCCTCTGCAGACCACGGGTGGAGTTTTGTACAATATATACTTCTATTTTGAGGCTTGAGATTTTTTGCTGGATGAATGCAACGCCTCCATTCAATTGTCAAGTATCATGCGACACTTTACGGACTAGTAGCTGCCGTACCTTCCTTGCTTTCCAGACACGAGCATGCCGCTACAACTCAGTTCGTTGTATACTAGACGAGTTCCAATCCTTGGAAAATTATGCAGAAACGAAGGTTCGACGTGGATTCGTTGCGTCGTCTGTTTTCGTGTTGGAGCGCCCAACGTTGCGTGCTGCCTGCAGTAGGGTACGCCTTCTTTAAGTTGAGGTGAGCCGTTTCTGGTCTGCATGGTGATGGATGTCAGATAGTGCGTGCTGGTGTTTGATCAAGTGACACTGGGCAAGTTACGTTTGCAGCGGTGCATTGTGTTGGGATGATGGCGATGGCATTCAGGTGGAGTGCAACCGGATTGGGGAGGCTGCTCCTTAGTTGTGTCGTTTTGTGTGCTTGCAAAGGAGAGTGACTGTAGACGCTTTGGGGAGAGCAGAGGCGAGACGTGGGGTGAGAGGCGAGCCGTGTGCGGCTGCAGTAAGTTGTTAACGCGTGTGCGACAATGTGTGAGTAGTGGCAGCATTGGGAGGAAGGAGCTCAGTAGCTGCTACCAGTAGACTGCTACGCTAGCAGGGGGGTACCGCGCATTTTGATTGAGGTGACATGTGTTCATTTTAGCACTGGGAAATGTTGGGAGTAGGTGGGTAGCAGTCTTGGTGAGTGGTGGACCGCAGGTTTCACCAGGGAAGGTATGTGTGGAGCAAGACGAGTATTTATTTAGGAGGCGTGTTACACGCTTAACGGGCAGTGAGTTGGGCGCTTGCGACATTGTGTGAGCGTCACGCAGTGCGGTCTAGTGTGAATGCGTGGAAATGGATTAGCTATGGTCGCAGTTGGAGTAGTGGCCAGAGCGAATTGTGTAATGACGCAGCTCTGTGCTCTATAGGGGTTTGATGATGGTGCTTCCCATGACCCTAAAACGA
>NW_013651798.1:46715-100592 GCF_000499385.1 Eimeria necatrix | reverse complement strand
GTGTAGAACGTTGGGAGCCCTGGGTTAACGCGGAGTAGATCCATTTGCAGTGTTTGGCAGAGGAGCGGCGAGTGCGTTTCGTCGGTGGTGACGGGAGTGACCATTGGTCCGAATCGTCTAGAGGTTAGGACAACACGTTGTGGCCGTGTAAACCCAGGTTCAATTCCTGGTTCGGACAGTGTTTGAGGCCGCTGGGGCGTTTTGTTTGGTTCAGCGTTGCGTCTTGTTGAGCCAGTGTTGTTAGCGGTGCTGGTCAGTGGGGAGTAGCGGTGCGGTTGGTTGGAGAGAGCGGTTTGTGTGTTTTAAGGGCTTGGCACGTTTGAGGAGTGGTGGGGCAATGCAGTGTTTGAGGGGGGCAAAAGGACGCGAAGCGGGCTTTGGAGTTTCTCGTGGCGTTAAAGCGCGTGCTGGCGCATTCGACATTTTCGTTGTTTTGCGTGTTGCGCACTGAAGAGGCAGGCTGTGGAGGATGCGTGTGGGGTGTTTCGCAGCAGGGAGAGGCAGACTGAGCAAGGAAAGCGTGCGGACAAGGCAGTAGGCAAGGCTGATTGCAGGCAGGATGCGTTGCTGTTGTAGGTCGAGGGGGACTCAGATTTGGAGGGTCGGTGCAGGACGAGGACTGGGTTGGCGCAGGGCAAGAGGAAGGTGCTTTGAGTTGCTGGTGAGTTGGTAGTAGTGGTCCGGCTAACTGGGAGAGTGTGGTATTTGATATATGCTGACATGCGTTAAAAAAGACTACAGCATATTGGTCGGCGAGCACAGGAGAGCTTCATCTTGTTTTTTGCTTGTGGCTCCTTTAATTAATAACGTTCCTTTCATTTGCAATCAGCATGTATTATCTGCTGTGCTCTGGTACTGAATCTACAATGCGTTGAGCAGTTTTTCGAGTCTTTTCCAGCATTGCGCTGTAATGTGCGCTGGTGGTAATGAGGACCAGCTTTCTTGTAAACGTCCCAAAATCAGCCTATCTCTGCGTGTGCTGGTGTAACGCCATGCCTTTCCTGCTTTTTGGTTCTCTCGGGGAGCCACCACTTCCTGCTTTTAACGGTTCTGGCACTGTTCAAAATTAGCCAACTATAGAGCCAAACGTGTTTCTAAGAGAAATGAACCACATAAGCGTGGTCACAGCAGGTTCTGGGGACCTGTAGATGAACCAAAACGAAACCCAGTGCAGCCCATCCCCTTCAGTAGAAGTGCCAGTCAATTCAGGAGAAGCGGGCGCAAAACAAATAAGTCAAAATGCCTAGATTTTAATTCTATATCGGTTATGAAATTGTCCAAAGCTCCTGTACTCGCTATGAGTAATAAATACATCACGATTTCACAGCCCGCTCTTCCTCTAGGTGGCCACCAGAACAATTAAATACCGCGTAGAACGCCCCATAAAAAAAGCAGTGCTTCCCTATAGTACCATGCCAGAAATATTAGATAATGGAAGCGGCACATGCTCAAGGAAAGAAATTCTGCAGCCCTTCGGCAATTTATTACTTTCAGTGCCAACCAGTTAGCAGACAACGCACACGGAAAGCAAAACACAAGCTTAATCTCCAATATTTGCTTCCCTGCACTTTTCAACGCACGCACCCCTATAATGTCCCAACGTGGCGTTGCCAACCGGCTATTCACGAGCCTCTCCCTAAAGGATCATAAGCCCCGAAAAGACTGAGCGAGCAAAACACGCTGGTTCGCGGCCTCCATGCGAGCAGCCTAAATAAAGTGCTACTGCCCTCTACCGAAGCGCGGCAATTAGTATCTTATTATATTCACAACCCAAAGACGGCAGACGCCGTAAGTGCCGCCGGCCAACTAGAACCGCATATTGGGAGCAGCAATCGGAAAACCGAAGAGAAGGAAAGTGTCCAGGGAATAGCTCTTAGTGGTCTGGCGGGCCAAATAGCCCCCACAATTAGCAACCAACAACGTATGCCACGCCGAAGCCTTTCTCATATTCAGCCATTGCCTTCCGCACTTAATGATTAGACGCTGGCAGCTGAGTCCTGCAGTTAGGGAATTTGTAGGAACCTTGCGTTCCGTCTTGCTGAGCCGTGTAAAAGCTCATCCGCAGTGCGCGTTAGAAAAAACGCTTAAATTGCAGCTATCCAAGAGCAACGCCTTCATTGCCTTGTGTACCGCCTTTGGACAGTGTTTTCCACACTTTATACTGTTATTAGGCAGCGCTTCCTACTCTATATATCGTTCCTTATTTGCTGCCTGCGGTGACGTCTAGACGCTGACAATTAGTACTACTGCAGCTAGTCCTAAATACAGCTAAGCAAAGTTCCCTAGCGAATGCTTCCCTGCATAAGGTTAGGGTAATGAAAACGGAAACGCACGATAAACCCAACAGATTTAGTATTACAGTCACTTGAGAGTTATCCGAAGGGAAAAGCTGCTTGGGCAGAATGGGCCGCCCCTTGAATTCTCTGTGCACCAATACACAAGTGCACAAACCCCAGAAGCCTTCAACGTAAAGTCTCCTTAACGTGAGGCACATTGTAAGAAAACAAAGCAAAACGCCACGCTGACGAACATGAAAAGCCTACCTGCGGTACACCGAATTGCTGTTGGCGCTGCTGCTGCAAAGCTGGCTGCATCGCCTGCTGCTGGCCAGGTGCAGTAGCACCAGAGCTATCCAAGTCTTCATTAGGATATTTGAGACGAAGATAGACAGCTTGGCATGCAGACTCGTGGTAAATGAGATCCGCTGCAACAGACCAAGCATCAATGCAGACGTAACAACTTGGCCACACTCCCATGCGCGGGGAAGGCAAGCTTTGGGCCCATGAATGTATGCACGCACCTGCAGACTGCGTTTGTCTAATTGCATGCACTCTCAGGGACGGTTCGCTTTTTCCCAGCAAGTTGATGGAGCCAAAGATGGTCACCAGGCCCCCGCAACATAGGGCATCCTGCAAAGAAGCCCAAGACGCTCTCAGCCTGCATTATTCCATATGCTGAACAACCCAAAACCGTCGCCATTGTGTGGCTAGAAAGTCCCATAGAGATGTCCAAAGATTCCCACCGCGACAACACCAAAAAAGAGCACAAAAGTGTTCGAAGCAGTAGAAAAAACGCACAAGCAGAGGCCTGAACTTGGACTGCAAGTAACATGAAAAATGCAAAGAGGACCGCACCATGAGTGCTCAGACGATTTGTCACACGGCTGAGGAAAAGCGGGATGCAAACGGGGCTGAAGGACAAGATGAAAATTTACGGTAAGCGGAGGAGCTTGCAAACATACAAGGATTTGATTCTGACGGAACTCTGTGAGCTCGTCTCCAACTGTGTATTCGCATTCAATTCTTCCAGTGAAGTCATCCAGGCTGAACTGAACCCGGGCACTCTGCAAAGCCGTCTCCAGTGATTCTGCAAATACGGAAAGCAAGCGTAGGAGAAGTGGCAAGCCATTGCTGCGTCCGACGCCTTACACGAAGGCCTGAAGTGACTGGCCCGCCGCTGCTGTAGCCCCAGCCAGTGTGTTGAGATGGCTCTGGCTCGAATCTGCCCCCCAACGCCCCTTATCCGCCAGCCTTTGCAACCGCACATTGGTCCCTTGCTCACCTCTTGAGGGAACATCTACAACGCCCACAAGTTTCACAAGGTGCAGGAGCGGGCCACAAGGAAAGTAGGACACTTGCAGTGAGCTAGGGTCCTGCATCCAGGCCTTGTACACATGTGCTGCAGCGCAAGCGTGAGTAGATGGCATAAGGAACCTTAAGTGCATATGTACCCCACACAGCATTCGTTTTGGCCTCTCGAAGTATGAAATAAGGGCGAAACACCACTAGTTGGAAGCATCGGAGGTACGCTGAGTACAGGAAAAAAGAAGGAGAGAGGCTAACCGATCTTTACAGGAATCAAAGATAGCTGGGGTCCTGAGGGCTGCTGCGCTTGAGTAAGAAAATTTCCCGTATGAAGAAAGCCTCCACCCCCAAAATAATCCTCTGCAGTGCCAAATACGCGCGCAATCTTCGTGTACACCTCAACACCCGGAAGTGAGGCCACTATGAAAACGTACAAGCAATTCATCACGGGGGCATCTTACAGCCCCATATATCTGGCCATGAATACGACATCCCTGCATGCAATGCATGCAAATCATGAAAAAATGCTGAGGCAGTTTACAAGAACACACATGCAAACGCGCATGAAGGTTCTCCTGCAGTTTTCTTAGAATGCAGGTACTATGTATCACTTATATACAAAGAACACATGCATGCATCTGAAGATCATCTCATGCATATACATATTACGAGTCGGGTCTGTGATGCTTGCCTCCTCCAAAACCAGGGGCTGCTCCGCCTCCAAAGAAGTCGGCCACCCCGCGAACCTCACCAGGGGCCCCATGATCGCCTGGGCCTTCCGACGACCCTTGAACAGGAGCACCCTGTCCATATGGAGGGACACTCTGCCCATCGAACCCGCTAAGCCCGGCGAAGCTCATGGTGGCTCTGCTTGTGGCCAAAGGCAGAGCGGCCAAGCTTGCAGTGTCGCACTGCAGCTTTCCCTGTTCGCGTGATGTCTGCTATTCCTAGCGCCAGTGTACTGAAAGCGGGAGAACCTCAGATGTCTCATGAAACCCCTTGTCTCCGTTGCCAGCGGTCGCAGACCGCGAGAGAACCACCAACCCACCTGGCAGCAACACAGAAACACCTTGGGGGGCCGCGTCCACAGAGATAGGCTGAAACTTAAAGACTATTACGCTATTTTGTAATGTTCGTCATGATCTGCATAGTACTGGCAATAGTAGTACTTCGACTGAAGATTCTCGGGGGCCTCTAAAGAGGGCCCCAAGGCCCCAAGTGGGGCGAGGGCCCCGGTACCTTCCATTGCTAATATCAAAAAAGCGCTACTTATCTTTAACTCTTGTATTAGTAGAACTCTCACATGACTTCGTTCTGTCCAAAAAACGCCCAGAAGGTGGCGCTAAAGGGGCAAGGGAGGCCTATGGCCTTCATCATAACTCCGTGTGTTTCAGACACGCATTATAACTTATGCCCAACGCAGGAGCCAAGGGCTCTTAAGAACAAATGGCGAAAGAAACTATCTTTTCTGTTCTCACGCGAGGGGCTTCTCTGCACAAATGCCGCGATTCTCTTGCCTCGCCCGTGCTGCAACGTCTGCAAAAAGGAGACAAACAGCAGCAACAGCAGCAGCATCAACAGAACGTCACTGGTGGAGAAAACCGAAGAATGCAAACCCCTGAAACCTCCGCTAACTCTTGTTCTGCAGAGAGCCTCCGAGCAAAGCACAACATCTCAGTGAAGGGTCTGATTGTTGTTCCGGCACCCTTCAGCTCCTTCAATGACGAATTACCGCCTGAGGCAGACGCGGCTGACCGTAAAAGTGTAGCTGCAGATGGCGATAACGCGCCTTCGGAGGCGCCCAGGAAGATGCCTTCCTGGCTGCTGTCACGCCTGGAGGCGCTCGGCTACAAGCAACCAACACCTATTCAGATGCAGGTGAACCCTGCTGGTGCAGATCCTAGTGCAACGGAGTTCATGCTGTGTATAGATAAATTTCTTGGAGTGGAATGATAACAGTTTGCTAAACACCCATTACATAAGCCTTAAGTTGGCGATGTGTCGCGGCTGGGGTACCTGCTGGGGACGGCATCAGATTCAGGCTAATGCAGCAGGAGCCAGTGGAAGATTATCAACAATTGATGAAGCGGGCTTTGGCAGCCACAGCATTATTTGCTTGCGCACCAGCATTTGTGTCTGTTCACGTCTCAGGCACTGCCACTGCTGCTACAGGGGCGCCATCTCTTAGCGTCGGCCCCAACGGGCAGCGGCAAAACCCTCGCATTTTTGCTTCCCCTGATAACTTGTCTCAAGGTATGGTGTCTCTTCCGAGTTTAATGTTGGTTTCTGTGCATACGCCGTGCAAGTGGTGGTGAGTGCCGCAGTGTGCCTGGATGCTGTCGTCCAGATCTCTTCGTTCAGTCATCGCTCTCAAATGCTGTCCTGTTCTTTCTGGTTTCGTCCGATTCGAAGCCGCTTGCCCCCATATGTGATTATTAGCCTGTTTCCGCTTGGTGTCTCTACTGAGTGCTTGGTAAACTGCGAAGCTCTTGTGACTCATTCATTTGCATCGTTAATCCATTCGTAGTTTAAACGAGAGGAGCAGCGTAAACGTTGCCCGTCGTTGTCCTTCAGGCACCTCGCAGTGCCTTCGGTCGTTTGGTTGTTTTGTCTCCAACCCGAGAGCTGGCTCGACAGAGTCTCAGGACCTTTCAGAGACTGACAGGAAAGTCCATTCGCGTTAATCGTAGAGGGCTGGAAGTGCATTAGTGTCAGCGGTTTTCAGCAGCAATAGCAATCGCACACGCCTTGAGTTTTCATGTTGAAAATGGAGAGAAGCGGCTCTAGAAATATGCCTCACAAGCACGTGCATCCACGTTAACACATTGGTGCAAGGGGAGGTGCTGGCTATATGGTTTGCAGCCCTAATTTATATAAACACACACACGCTATCTGGACGTGTTAGTCCGTATGTGCTTGCCTCGTGCTGCTTCTGCAGAGGGCACTGGCTTTAAAGCCGCGTTCCCCCAGTCTCATTCAGGGAGTAGATACGGCGCGGCGGATGCTGTTTTTGCTACACCCCTCTCTCTATTAACTCTTCTGAAGGAAAAAAGAGTGCGTCGGATCCTGCCGTGCCAAAGCCTCCCTTTTGAGAGAGGCAGTGAAAGGGACTCAACAGACTGCGTTAAGGCAGGAGACTGTCGAAGTGTGTTCACATGTATTTGGAGCCACCTGCACATCGGGCCTGGCGGGCTTGTAGTGAGAGCTACACACTAGGAAAGATTGATAGTGGCTCGCTTTATGCGCGCAGCTGTCGCTATCTGACTGCCAGCACCTGGTTCTAGATGAAGCAGATCGGCTCCTGGACTCAGGGTGAGTCTTCAAACAGATTCAAGAACTCCTAGAGGTTTTCCGGCTGTTCCGACTGCGCATTTTTGTTTTTTCATGTAACATGGACTGCGGACCTCCAGCATACTTGTTGCGTTACTGCCTTTCAGTTTTTCGCCACAAGTCGATGCACTCCTCTCTGAGGTAAAGAGCGCAACAGTGACTACGAAACGCCTCCACATATGCCTCTTCTCCGCAACGCTTCCGCCGTCAGTGGTATTGCTGGCCGAGTCTATAACCTACGGTGCAGTCCACGTGACTGTTGGTGAGCAGAGTTTGGCAGCGTTGACGTGCTTTCGGGTCTACTGTGGGACACAGAACGAATATATATGACGTCGTGCGCCTAAGCACTTGAGAATCTCCTACGCTGCAGATTTCTATTTGCTGCTTGCTCGCACTTTGCACGCGGTGCCTTTGTGAGGTAACGAATGCAGGTCGAGCCAGCGCTGCCGCGCCGCAGATCGAACAAGAACTTGTCTTCTGCTCAACCGAAGCCGGCAAGCTGTGGGCCCTAAAGAACCTTCGCGTTGAAAGGAAGCTCATCCCTCCCTGCCTGATTTTTGTCGAGGTAAGGAAAAAGGGCATTTCGTTTAGCTATTATTTCGCCTCGTGCGCCCATTCAAGATCTTGTGGTCTCTGCCAAGTTTTGTCCCCAAGTTACTGTGTGGCTCGTTTAGAGAGTTACAGTGTTTACATAACAGCGTTGGAGAGCTTTTACTGCCTGTAATTGAGATACTGCAGGATCGTTCACCTAGATCTACGCCGAACTGGCTCCTATGCAGGGAACCATGCGGTCCACAGTTTCTCGCGTTCCCGTGTAGTTTCCTGCCGTTTCGAATCTTTATTTAATGTGTTTTTTCGGGTTACAGACACAAGAACGGGCAAGTGAACTTCTGAGGGAAATGATAACTGAAGGGATGACGGTTGACTTGTTGCATGCCGCGAAGAGCAAGCAACAGAGGGATGCGACAGTTGACGCCTTCAGGACTGGAAAGGTGTGGACTTAGTCTCTGCCAACAACGAGCCATATCGGCAGGTCTTTTAGGCCCAAAATTTGACATGCATGCCAGCCTTCACTGCTGCCCGTCAGTTATATGATTGCGTAGCAGCTACTGGACAAAGAGAAGATGTTGTCGTAGGGAGTCAGTGGACAGAGGAAGGCAGGCGATTCACATAAGCTTCTCTACACAGGCATCGATAGGAGTATATGAAGTATCGCAGCTTATGTATTGTGCTTGCTGTGTGGTCGCAGATATGGTTCCTGATCTGTACAGATTTGGTGGCGCGTGGCATAGACTTCAAGGGCGTAGCTCTCGTGATCAACTTCGATCTTCCTATCTCAACATCGGTATATATACACCGTATTGGCCGAACAGGCAGAGCGGGCAAGGAAGGGAAGGTAGGCAAACCGCCTGTGGCACCCAGTAACCCAATGCACTGCAATGCTCTGACCCTGAAGCTCCGCGTCACGCAGTAAGCCTTCAGCTTAGGCCCACTTATTTTCGACTATTGTTAGGACGTCTGCGAGATGCCGTGAAGCGCACTGCGATTCTTTGCCGAAGATATAGGAGTTGACCTCTTCTCTCTATGCGCTCGCAGGCATTGACATTCTTTACTTTAGACGACGTGCCCCGTTTGCGTCCCATCGTGCAGATAATGCAGAAAAGCCCGAACAGCAAAATTCCGGCATTCCTGAACTCCAGGCTGACCCGTAACTTGCGGGTCAAGGGGCAGAAGAAAAATAGAGGCCCTTGGACCCATAGCAATCGACTCTCTGGCCGCTCACGGAAGCCCATACGGCCAGTTGCAAGGCAGGTCTAGTCGTTGCTACTTGCCTACATCCAATCGTTGCAACCAGACGCTGTGGCTGCCGCAGTAACGCAGTGTGTTTTCCGTTTTTACTTTTACGCATTAACTTCTCAGAGCGGTTGTAATGAAGGCTAAACGGCGAGCGTGGGCCGTAGCTGCCTCTCTGGCCAAGAAAAAGAGGGCGAAGGAACTTGGGGATGAGGTTTCGCCAACACCGCATGCCCCAACTGCAAACAGTGACGCGACCAGTGAACTGATGACTCGCGGAAGGGGTCGGAAAACTAAAGGAAAAGCAACTAGGAACAAAGACAGCCCCAAGGGCACGTTCAAGCGCACGCAGGATCCTCAAATGCATCCTGGGAACAGCAGCTTCAAGCGGCGGCGGCGCGAGTCAGCGGCTCATTCCTTCAAAGAGTGACACATGAGCCAGGCATGAGAAACGAAAGTACGCTTCCTGTTACTGCGTATTCCTCGCGGGGGCTTTGCTTCCATTCACCTTCAGCGTGTGTTTGCATATCCGCATCTTGACGTAGTCTGAGGTCCATCAGCAGGCCTCCATCCCAATGTTCGCCGCAGGGCCTATCCTGTGAAGAGCTCCCACCGACTTAATCCTACCACGAAGGCAGCAGCGCACAGGAACTGAGGTCTTCTGGCATGCTTGGGCATCATGCGGGACTTCATACGGAGTCTCAAAACAAAGAACCTCTATTACAATTGTTGATTTGTCATTTATATGGCTGCAAGGTCCAGTTCGCTGCCTTCTGTGCATAGCTGCTCAGATGTGGCAAGCGTCATGCCCATGTCTTCAGTCATTCCGCCACATAGAGTATCGATGAACTGAAGCAGAAACAGCATTAAAAGTAAACAAACACACAAAGAGAAGACTAATGTGCAGGCTAGAGAAACAAGGCTGCACGCGAACGCGGCAGGAAGCACTGCCGCAAGCTTTGTGGGTCTCCCACACTCACTACAAGGTAGCAGTTCATTCTCACATGGAGGCACTGTTTCTGCTGTTTCTGTTCATAGTGATCAACGCGCTGTATGGAGAATACAGTGACGGTAGTGACGGTTTGCACAAACTCAGAAAGAGCATCACACGCGAAGAGCGTGGGGTGGGGCAGTACAAAAGAAAGCGTCTTCAGCAACAAGGTAGCGTTACTTGCAGAGTCTATCTGTCTTACGTTGGATTGGGCATCAGTTGCCGTAATCGTAGCGGCCTGCTCCAGCAGCAACTGCTGTCTTGCTTCTTGCTGGCGGCGACTGTTTTGTGCCGCAGCTGCCTCTGCGCGGCTCGCTATATCTTCTACGGAAGCCGTAAGGGTGTCACACACAGCGGAACAGCGTGCGTATTGTATGTACAGCTCTCGAAGCTGTTCTTGCATCTCGAGCTCTTGTTGCGCCTCAGACGCAGCCCCGGAGACTTGAGAACGGCGCAGAAGCAGCAGCTGCTTGCTGAGTCTTTCTGCATTCCTTTCCTCTCCACGGATTCTCTCGTTCAGCTCCTGCACCTGACTGACCAGAGTGTCATTGTTTTTTTCCACATTCGCCAGTGCGCTACGACTCCGTCTCAGCTGCTCCTCCAGCAATCCCCTTCTGCTTAGTGCGGGCGAACCGCCTGACACATCTTTTTGGGCCAGTAAGCCCTGAAGAAATTCCCCTGCCCTTTTTCTCTCTCCGGCTTGTGCTTTCCCGTAGAAGCGGTCGATAGAAGACAGAACCTCTTCCACTCCATACTTCACCGTGTGGGTTGCCTCTTTGCTGCAACAGGTTGCGCCGCAACACCCACAGGGTCACTTGAGCAGCAATGCCATTGGATGGGGAAATATTATCAGTTTATCTGGGCTGCCGATTTGGCATTAAAAAGGGATTTCTAAGGGTAGTGAGCTAGAGCGCGTAGCCATAGGGATTCGGTGAGACGGGATAGATCTACCATTATTGTAGACCAACTGTGTGCGTACCAATCTTTGGAGATGCTTGCCCGCGAGCGTTCCGTGGCTTCTTCACGTCCAGTCTCCGTGTGTGAGAACCTGCTTATTATTTCCTTGACTTTGTGGCTACTGGTCTCTCGTTTTTTATCGAGAGACAGCTGTACTGCTGCAGCAAGCGACTCTGCAAGCCGCAGCAACTCAGCCACTGCGTCTGCTTCAGCACGGAAGAGCACGCGCAGGTCTAGGGCGATCCCCACTCTCTGCAGCATGAACGTAGTCACTTGCTGGAGTAAATTCAATTTTTTGGCAGGGCTTTTAGCCTCTCGCACCGCCGCGGCGGCCATCCTCCCACCAGAGTCACTTGCCACACTATTACAGGCACCATGTTGCACCGCTTCGTCTTCTCCGTTTTCAGACGTGAATAATGGAGGCTCAATTAGATATTGAAGCTTTAATAGCGTGAGCAGGATGAAGTCCCTTCGACTGTTCTCATCACCTCTGGGTAACTCGCAGTCCTGCCCGAGGCTCCACATGCAGGCCACAAGCCGCCGGAGGTCCACCGCTGACGCAGCGGTCATTGAGCTTCTAAAGCATCAAATGCACTCCTCTGTCCTTCAGCACCTTGCCGATTCAAGCATACAGGGAAACTGTTGCCGCACCGGAATTCCGGCATTCCTAGGTTCAGCGACCATCGGCGAAATGAACTTTGTGAAATCTAATAGTGGATCAAACACAATTTGACGCGTCTTCCGGCCAGCTCCCTTGAGAAATGTAAAAAGAGGACTGAATTTCGCTGTCCGAACCAGGAATCGAACCTGGGTTTACACGGCCACAACGTGTTGTCCTAACCTCTAGACGATTCGGACCGAGAGCAGGGGACACGTGGAGAGACGCCAACCCAATTCAAATATCAAAGTAATCAAGAAGCAAAACACCTGTTTGAAATTCTGTTGAATTGATGACTAAGCAGTAATTAACATTTTTAAATGTTGTTGATCAGCATCTTCACATGAATGGGAGCGGCTGGGAAGGGTGACCCTGAGCCCCGAACGCGTAACCGCGAAGGAACTCGCTGCCACTGTGTGTTCATTCGTTCATTTCTCCATGCTGACAATATTAGCTTTTTTTCATTTTTGCCAGCCGCTTCTCTTCAGCCTGCCTGAGTGTACTCTATGCTTGATTTCTCGACGTCCCTTACTTTTTCGCCTCAAAACTGCTTAAGGTTAAAAACGATCCGATACCGATGCCGTCTCATTTGCATAATAGGCTTATGCAGGGTAGATGCCCTTAGGTGATGCAGCAAGGTCTTTGCATGGGCTTCTGTCGTTATGGGACAACCTACAGGCGAGGGCTTCGCTGGGCGCGGAGCTCTTTGCGTCTATTTGACGGGCTTTGGACCCTTCGGAGAAGTATCTGAAAATCCTTCTGCAACTCTTGTCAAGGAATTGGCTGCAGCTCTTGGAGACACCAATGCCGCTACAGACCCTTTGTCCCATCAGAAGAAGAGCATCCCTTCAATTTTTTCTCCCTCGAGCACTCCTGGCACGCTTGGAAGCCCCGGAGTCACTGTGAAGCCAGCAGAGTGCAACAGTCCTCCAACGGAGGCGTATTTGGGGAAAACAAGAATTGAATTGTGTGGATGGGAAGTTTTGGAGGTTTCGGCAGATGCAGCCACAGAGGCCGCGTACCGCATACACTCTGCCCTCAACAACACAAGAAAACAGAAGCAGCATTTGAAGCTGCTAAGCACTAATGACAACACTTCAGGCGTTGGAGAGAGACAAAGAAGCCATGAAGCAAATCCCTCAGTTCCTGACGGAGGCTGGACGGAGGAACCTGTGGCCTTGGCCTTGCATTTCGGTGTCAACATGAGAAGTAACCGTTGGATGCTTGAGACAAATGCGAAGAATGGTACGAAGGAATTCCAACTTACCACTTTGGCAGATACATGCACTGCCAGTGGGAATTTTGCACCCGCCAGCAGTCTGGTGAGGCTCTGCTTTGCTGCAGCTCCTCTCGCTGCAAAATGGTATGTAATTGCCCGTTTCTCTTAATGCTGCTTCGTACAGATGCCCGATTTACCTGTGTGGATGCCAAGGGTTGCCGGCCCCAGACAGAGCGAATATCATGTTGCATGCCATTGGAGTATCGTTTACGTTCTTCTTTTTGTCTGGAAGTAAGTTATATAAAGAACTTTCTATCGAAGCCTTTCGGCCGGATTCAGATTTCGTGGGACTATCTCATGCCGGACGGAATGTTGAGACTCTCTATTTATTTTTTCATGTCGAATTGCTATGTTGATTTTTCAATGTGACTTCCACTCATTCTAAACTCTTTTTCGTTTGCTGCTATGTGCTGGTGTTCGCTGCGTTTTGCTGTTGTTTAGCCTATTGCTGCAAATCTAAGAGAGCGAGGTTTCCCTTGCGGCGTCTCAGACGATGCTGGCTGCTTCGTTTGCAACTTTCTCTAGTAAGAACTGTGCCACAATTTTTCATGTTCACGTATTTCTTTCAGCTGCTTCTACGGTTCCCACTGCGACGTAATCCTGCTGTTTTGTTCAACTGCAGCTTCAAGAGCCTGCAGGAGAGTCAAATGAGCGGCGTTAATGCTCTATTTGTGCATGTATGTGTAGAGAGGCTAGGGTTCCCCTAGTACCGAGATAGGCATGGCAGTTACTTGCAGCTGATTACTTTGACTTTTCAGTTACAAACCTCTCCCCATAAAGCTTGTGTATGCTAACCCATTCGCGTGTTTCTCTATTTGCAGTGGTAGTCTCTCTTTCCGAGCTGCTTTTTATTTTCAGGTCCCCCCTTTCTCAGAGCTGAGCCTGCAGCAGCAGTTATCTGCCGCCCTTCAACTGCTCTCCATCTTAGCCCAGAGAAAAACGCCTGCTGAGGCTATATCGGAACACCACATGTAAGCGAACATGACAGCAGTCTGGAGGGATTTGACCTATGCTTGGAAGGATTTTCGGGGCACATTGCTTGCAGCTGGCAGGCACAGTTTCTGTGTGTTGGCGCTTCAGAGCTAGCTGCACAAAATCTTGGGCAGCAGGCGACAATCCCGGTGCTCGCTAAGTTGTAAGATACTTAATAGGCGCTCCTCAGCAAACGTGTCCTTTGATCTCCTTTTGTAGGATAAAGTACACCTCGAAAGTGCAAAGGTGCATGCAATCCAATATCCGAAACCTCACCAGCTTCTAGTGATGTGGAGCCTTTTGATTAGGTTTCAGCTGGATGCTGCTTGCAGCGTAGCAACGGGAGAGTAATTTCAAGCTACTTATTAGTCTGCAGGATGCAACTATTCAGCAGTGTGGCTCGCAGCAAGACTATAGGAGCGCACCGGCACTGAATCGTTTGATTTTTGTGAGCCTTCTAAGGAATTATTTCAAGCATATTACTAACTATCTGTGTTACGCTGCTTAACCACTCTGAATGAAGAAGCGGAGCTAGAATCTGGCACCCCGGAGCACGCATGACTGTGCCGTTACCTACGTGCCCCCACCACAATTCAACACTGGTGCCTACGCAGCTCAGTACGTTTTGGCCATGTAAAAATGGACATGTACGTGCACTCATGCCCACGCGCCAATGAGAAAGAGCGTAATTTGTGGCAGCATTCATCTGCAGAAATGTGCGCCGGTGGTTGCACATAAACACGAAGAAACTCATGAAAGAGCTATTCGCAACAAGCACACGCCAGCTTTCACAGAATGAAGGCACAGCCAATTCATCGTTAGGCTAACCCGTTGACTGCTGAGCCACAAAAAGAACCGCCTGTGGCTTCAAAAAGCGAACCTAGGAAGATTCAAATTTCAAACGCCAACTGCAACTGTTTCACAGCGTTCAACACGGGAACTGCTACAACGAAGCTAGATCAACACCGTTGCAGCCATCCTAGGCAGTCCTAAGAACCGCACGACCTTTTTCGGTCCTGACGCCCGTATTTGTGGGTTTTGAAGCAATCCGCTTTTGGTGCTGCTGTTGTGGCTGTTGTTTGTCCTCATGTTGCTGACCAGAAGAGGAAGTGTTGCTGCTCTCATGCGCATTGGACACCTCTTCTGAGTTAGATGGCATGCCATTGAGTGTTTCCTGTCGTGTTGTGTGTTCATCGTGCTGCTTTTGCCCCGGCTGCTCCTCCTCGTCATTACCGAGGTAATCAGGCGCCTCTTGCCGCTGCTGGTTCTGCTGCTTGCTCTGTTGCTCTTCGCAGGGTTGTTGTGCCTCCCCTGTCGCACTTGTTCGATCCCACTGGCATGTTATATGCACGTACAGGTCAGCGTAGGGCTTATTGGACGGCATGGAGAGAACCTGAGGCTGCTGCTCCAGCTTTATAGAGCCATGCGTGTGTAGCAGCAGCAAGTGCGAAAACGTGCAACAGGCAGTGCGGGGATCAACGCGGCCTCTGGGAAGAAGCCTGCTTAAGGGAATCGTAGACTCCTGTTGCCGCTGTCGTGGATGCTGCTGCGGCTGCTGGGACACCCCGTCGGCAAGCAGATTCTCTGAGACGTTAGGATGTGTAAGAGCGAATTGCTGCAACAGCTCTCTAAGCCTGAGGGAAGCAATCGCTGTGCTGTGGGCTTCATTAAGGTCTCTCTGATGTTGCTGCTGCTGCTGTTCATCGTTACTAAATTCAGTGCCACAACCGTCGAACTCGGGAAACTCCCCAAACGCTAAGGCTTCCAGAGACGCCTCAGAGGAAGGCACACTTAGCCCACTTGCCCTCCTGCTGCTTCCCAGCCGCGAAGTGCTTGATGCCTCCTAACGAATTCAGACATCAGCAAGGAAGCGTAGCAATATAATTCAGGCACTATAAACAAAGGCAGTAGATGGAAGCACCTCAATCAGCAGAGCATCAAGAAACCGGAGAAGATAGCAGCAACATGCAGCAGCAACATGCATCAGCAGCATGCAGCAAGCAAGCAAACAAAGCAGCCACTAATCAATTCAGATATTGCAGCTCATGGTTGCATGTACGCCATCTAAAGTGAAGACAACCACCGAGCTGGTGCTGCAATTGAAAGGAGCAACATTAGCAGCAACAACAGCAACGGCGATAGCAGTAGCAGCGCCACAGCCCCTTACGGATTCTCTTGGAAGTTGGGTCAGCCGAGTTTGTGTGGCCCTTTGCTGCATGCTGCTGCTGTCAAAGATGCCTCGTAGCACTTCCACGTACTCACCGCTGCCTAGGAGATCACCGCTTCGGCGTATGTCTTTGCTGCCGTCCTGCTGCTGCTGCTGCTGCTGCTGTAGCTCGGCGTCTGTGTATAGTGTAAAGTCGCCCTCCAAGCCTCCTCGCTGCCATGGGGCCAAGCCCTCAGTGCTTTGGCCGGTTTGCTTGTCGCCATCAGCTTTTGAAACTACAGCTGAAACACCATATAAGGGCTCAGAAGACACTTTTTTCGAATGCCTATTTGCAGCGGGGCCACGGCTATGTGCTGCCACCGCTGCTGCTGCTGGGTTTTGAAAGCCCCATGCTGATTTGCGTTTCCATAGAAGCAGTTGCTGTTGTAGCCCTCGGTAGAGGCACGAAACGGGATGGAGCGCGTATAGCTGCGCCAGACGAAGGCAGAAGCAGGCATGCCAATATTCAGACCTAATTTCCGGCATCGGCAGCAGCAAAGGCAGCAGTTCTGCCACGAGTAGCAGCAGCAACAATAACAGGTGCAACAACAGCACACCTCATGAACGTCCGCGGTCGCTGCTACCAAGTAAGTTGCAGCATGGCAGAGCTTTGGTGCATCCAAAGTCGTCGAATTGTTTCTCAGTAGATAAGGAAACGCCTTCTCGCCTTCACTGCGACCTTTCGCTGTTGCTCGAGATATGCTAGAGTCCATCTGCACTCCGTGGCCCTGGTACAGCAGCAGGCAAAGTCAAAAGATAACAGCACATGACGAACAGGTTCAGAAAACGATGACCTTTGTCTCTAGCTTCTGGCTCGTGCGAATAAGAGTTTTGGCGTACTCCCTTTCTACGAGGGGCTTTTGGGGAGGTCCAGATGCCTTCGGTCGCGTCCTCAAGTTGTCCTTTCTGCTGGTTCTGCTGTAGTCCCTCGTAGTCCTGTTGCTCTTCGCTCACTTCCTCTGGAAGGGGGCCCCACATGTCTCCAAAGTCCGCGGACTCAATATCGGCATCACCGGCAAGGTCCCCTGCAGCTACAGCAGCACTGTTGGTCCCTGCGGCTGCTGCGGCACTCGAAGCTACTGCTGCAGAGTGGAGAGGGAGATTAGAGCCGGACTCTCCGAACGCCCAGCGCCTCCACGACATGCCCGGAGCGTTTGCATCTCCTGCTGCGGCTAGAGCCCTTTCGTGCGAGCCTACTTGATGCTGCCTTTCCCCAGGGCGCGTACTTCCAGAACGCAGCGGTGTAGCCACAGCCGCCCAGCAGGCGCTAAAGAGGTCAGGGGCACCCCGCTGCAGCAGCAGACCAGCGCTCTCTCGATTGGCTCTAACACTGGACTCAGCTTCTTGAAGGTGGCTCGCAAAGACGCTGCCGAGTCTTTTCAGCCTTTGCTGCGACTCTTCTTCGCCGTGTGGTTGCTGCTGTTGCAGCTGCAGCTGCAAAAGCAGCGAAACAAATGGAGCTCATACCCCGGTGAACCTTCTACATCGCTATCCCCTGCATATGAAATTAAAGGAGATTTTTCACCAAAGGGGATGCATTTTACTGGAGGCCTTTAACAAATAGCAGTGTGTACGGAGTCTACGGAGAGGGCCTGTTGTATCGACGGGCATTGTATTATAGGGAGACACGTTGCCAGCGTAGCTGTCTTTGAAGGATGGCTTCCCGGCAACAGATGATAGCAAAGCCATCTCTCCTGCTACTAGTGTGTCGGTATTCCACCGGCATTTGTTTGTAAAGTTAAATATTACTATGACAGGAGCACACCGGTACAAAAGGCCACGATGTTATTAACCTATGGAAAGAACAATTTATATTTGGCTGGGACGAAATAAAATGATGTTAAGGTTACCGCTGCTTTCTCCCACATGGCCTCTGCTGCATCCTCCATGTCCACTTGCACCTCTTCACCTTCTCCCTTGTCTACCTCAGCAGTCCGCACCCTCTTCCTTCTTGCGTCGCGCTGCTGCTCTCTCCCGAGTAGCTGCTCATGGTCTGGGTGGTTGCTGCTGCGCCGATGCTGCTTCTCTGGCTGTAAAAGGCGCCTCAACAGCAACGCTGCTTCGGTAGCTAGGAGTAACCATTGTTGCAGCACCAGGGAAGCTGCACCCCTTATTACAAGAGCTTGCTGCTGCACTGGCAATGAGTTTGCAGTGCTGCTGCCACTGCCTCCTTGGTCTTCAAGCGAGGCAGCTGGGGGCAGCAGAGCTGCCAGCAGGCTAGGCAACTGAAGCCTCCTGAGCTCTCTGTCGCTTATATACTGCAGCAAGCGCACACGGCATATGTCCCCGTATTTTACAGGGGCATTCTGTGCGGAAAGCTAGGAAGGGCGAATTAGCTTTTAAACTGCAGAGGGTTCGGATCACCTTGGACACGCTCGTGTGAGTTCGCCTTATTCGAGCGTCGCCTTCCGTTACTTTTGAGAGCGGCAGCGCCCCTATTGCCAGTAGACGACCAAAGAATGCTGTGTTCGGAAAAAGAGGGAAATAAAGTACTTGTTAACCCGTTAGAAAAGGAGAGGTAAAACACTAAAGCTGCTGTATTGCTTTCTAGACGGTTGATAAGGAGAACGTACATTTGGGATGAGGTCGCGACCCCACAGCCACCAGCGCATTGCTTTCGCCTCTTGTTACTTCCATTTGGCTGCCTGGAGACCGAGCAGGGGACCTATTCGTGAGCTTGTGTGAAAGTGTAGTGCAGAAGCCTGGAAAAGCAAACACAAACCAGTGTCTTGTCAGTTGGTGACCACCATGTTGGCTCTTCATGCCTTCTAGGCTAGGCTAGGCCTAGGCTCTTGTCTGCCATACTACGAATAAGAAGCGACTGGTGCTTCTTACGGCTCAGCTGCGCAGAGCAGAGCCCAGTTGGAGCGAGCGGGTGGTTTGGGATCTGCTACGACAGAGAGCACATATGAGCGAGCGGGAAACCTAAGGCCTCCCGTCAATGGATTTCCTGCTTCTGCAAACGTCGGAGCTTATAGTACCACTGCTGCTCTCTTTCCAGGGTTAAGATATTTCAAGCTGCGGCAAGAAAGGAAAGGTGGAGCCGTACTGCAGAGCAGTAATGCTCACTCGTTCCCACGTCAGTTGATACGGACAACTAGTATGACTAATAAAATTTCACAATTAAAAATGTAATAAGAGGCAGATAATGGGGCAAGCATGCCGTCTTCGGCCCAGTGGGGTTGCTTTTGATTAAACCTGGAGGGCTGTCAGTTCATCTAGATTTGAATGTTTTCGGCCACCAAAAATAGGCAAGATGCACACCAGCTTTTCACCAATTTATCTATTTTTTAAATTTGAGGTTGCATTGCAGTAAAGACTCAAGCAACAGCGGGAATGTCAAGCTTCCTCTCCCGAGGTCACCTGTGAGGCATTGCTGGCCCGAACGGCCAATGCGACGGCGCATTAACTGTAACAAAGATCTCGCATCGGTGTATCATCTTCGCATTACTGCCTGTATTCATAAAAGCAAACTATAGTAGCTGTCACCCAATGCTGAGAATGTCAGTCTCCCCTTCCACAGACTGCATGGCCACTGGTCCGCCAATCCCACCTGCAGCACCTGATGACCCCCTTCCACAGCTGCGCCTAGTGAAAAAGGTGCATGACCTATGACGAACGCTTTGATATACTTTGTGAGTTGCCTTATTTTCGGTTTTCGGAGTTGGGGATATGCTTTGCAGCTCACGGATCGGTGTTGTGCACGCTGGCCCACGAAATACGTGCGTGGAAGACGTTCGCACATATCATTAAGTTGCACGTCGTGCATTTGCCTCTGTTGTTCGCGCGCTAAAATCCTACCGTTTTGATAATAACTTCCAAGAAAAAGTACGATGAGAGGCGCATGAGAACGGAAATAGAGAGCTACCACCAGTTCCTGACGCACTGTGTAGTCTACGCCGAACGCCTACGCAGTTCTTCTCAGTACTCCGGCTTCTTATAGGCACAAGTTATTTGGTGCAATGTTTTTAGTTTCATGCGGTCAGGGCGGTGGCACCTGTCTCGCTGGCCTCCGCCTTTGTGCTGACTGTCCCCGTGAGTCTGTTTGGTCGCCTGTGCCCTTTTGACGTACATAGCGGTTTAATTTTTCCCCAAAATGATTTGATACGTATGAAAGATGTCGAAAATTGCTGGTCTGAAGCGGTGGAAGCTGGAAGTCAAGAAGTTCCGTCAAGATGAAGAAGCCTATGATGAATGCATCATCAAAACTGTCTATCGCTGGCCTCTAGCTTCCGTCTCTTCTGCCGAAGTAATCGCACTAGCTTACTTAAAAGGATTCAAAGGCCAAATCACGATGCTCCGATTTGGCTCCCCAAAACATACATTGCGCCGCATCTACGGCTTCCAGATCAACAGCCTGCCTGGTACTTCAGCACTGGAAAAATGATACTACATAACAACCTGCCGTACACATATTCGTCATACACAAGGGCCATGCAGCGCATCTACCTCTGTTCCAGCCACAACGCAGCGCGCTGTAGAGCAGTACATG
Organism: Eimeria necatrix; assembly: GCF_000499385.1. Lineage (NCBI taxonomy): Eukaryota > Apicomplexa > Conoidasida > Eucoccidiorida > Eimeriidae > Eimeria > Eimeria necatrix. Next base: position 80,329 of record NW_013651798.1, on the reverse strand, counting down.
AACAGAGGCGCAAAAATCAAACAGGCGTCGACGCTGACCCCGACTGGAACCGCAACGGAAATACAGCCTCTGCCCAATAGCTCTAAAACGCGTATCGCAAGTCAACCTAGAGGGGCCCAGAGCGCCTTATGTCTTCCTTGAGGACCTCAAAGTGGTCCATGACTCCCTCGAGCCTTTCATTGCTGTGCCCAGAACGTCTTGCCAGTTGTCGTAATTTCTGTAGTCCCTTCAAGTCCAAGTCCGCTGCAACGTCCTGAACTCGATGAACTTCACAGAATGCAACCAAAAGCAGCGACAAGAGAAACATTAATAACGGAAATATCAAGAGGGCAGGCCAACAGCAGTAGCATCGACAGAGAATGAGAGCAGAATTGGCAAAGAAGAGGATCAAGGAAAGCTGGTACAGAAATATCAACAGAACAAGAGCGTCAGGGCAACCACGAGCAGTAGCGCCAGTAGAGGCAAGCAAGACGCACGTAAAAGCGCAGCCGTAGTGACAGCAGCAGGCACAACATGTGGGAGCTAACCGAGTCTGGCCCAGGCCTTGCTGTCTGTGATTTGACAATCCTCAAATGCATCAAGGACCTTTAGTAGCTGCTCGCCCTGAAACTGTGCGGCCCCCCGTTGTTGTGCAAAGAGCACTAGCTGATATACTACACGGGGATCGACGAGCTGCGGCCCCACACGCAATCTAAACTTTGCCCATGTCTTCCGTGTGCCTTTTGAGACTATTGTGCGGCTTGAAAGCGCATAATAGAACCCGTAAAGATGCAAAAAATATGTCCTCATATGCGGCTGTGCAGCTTCTGAGGCCTTGCGCCAAAAATTGAGCCTCTAGGTATTGGCTTACCCGCATGTCTGCGAGGGCCATAGCCAGCGCAGCTACCATACTGGTGTTGGTGGTGTGATCAAGACGCAAGTGACGAGTTTCCTCACAAAGAACCTCCAGAAGGACGTCAGTGCAAGCATTGTGCAGCAGCGCGCTGTTCCTAAGTCCCATGTCTGCAGCAGCAGCAACGGCTGCCGCAGCATCTGGAAGTGGCGTAGAGCAAGCAGTCACCTCCGTCGGCAAGGGAATTGGCGCCGCTGCAATAGCATGCTGTTCTGCCTCTTCTACTGCGGCACCCGAAGCTCCTCCCACGTTTGCAGTTTGCGTCGTTGCTGTTGCTGTTCCTCCTGCTGGTACTGCTGCAGTTACCACTGGCGCTGCGTGCGAATATACCTTGGATGGCTTGAGGATGGGTAGCAGCAATGGTAGACACTCAAGAGGTACAGTTTCTCTGAATGGCAAGTAAGCATGGTGCCTGGGGCTGCTGCTGCCGCTGCTGGGCCTCTTGTGCTGTGGGACAGAGAAAACCTGCACGATTTTTGTGTCCTTCAGAGCAGTCCAGACAGCAGTGAGTCCCTGGGACAACAGCAACAGCATCCTTCCTAACTCTTAATCGGCGAAGCAATGGGCTTGAATATCATGGCGCTGGGCAGAAATCGTCATTGAATTACCTGTGCAGTCAGCGGACCCAAACCGCCAGCAGCAAAAGGAGATCCCAGGTTGGCGTCTTCCCCGTCTGCTTCTACCTCTGCTACTGTTGCTGCAGCTCCCCCTGCTACTGCTGCTTCTGCTGCCAGGGGAGTTGGTGGCTGCACCCGGCAAGCGAGAAGAAGCGTATACAGCAGGCGAATGATAAGTGGCGAGTCGCGTGGGGTGAGGTCTGCAAAGGACCTTATCAGCATGCACAGGTCATGTGGCGTCACTGTGCATGAACCTGCATCAGCAGTGGAAGTAGCAACAGAACTTGCAGCATTGTTAGTGATGTATGCGCTGCTGCTGAAAGATTCGCGGGTGGATCATGCCATCATGTCATTAGCTAAGGCTCACTTAAAGGTGTCGCCTTTGCAGCTTCTGTTGATGCTGCTGCTGCTGCTGTTGATTGTGCAAGTTTTGCTTGAGACGGCTTCCCCGCCGCAGCGAGTGTCCGTCGGACGAAGCTGTCGAGGCGGCTGAGAACTTCTTCTTTGAGGGCCAAGATTTCAACAGGCTTCAAGCGCTGCGCAAGCACACGAAGCAGCAACAGTAGCTGAGCCTTTTTCTGCTGCAGGAAGTGTATCAAGCGTTGTGTCTTCCCTCAGTGCTGCTGCAAAAAAGAGGTGAGGAGGCAGCGGCTGCAGCAGGAGCAGCCTGCATGGACCCCAGAGCTGCAGAAACTCAGTCCACCTATGCTGCTGTTGTACATCCCTACTACGCTGTGGCGCTGCAGACAACCCTGAAGCCCAACCCCTAACCCTCTGTCTGATGAGGCCGTTAATTCAGGAATTTATGCAAGAAAAACAAACCCACAGTTTGCTGGACAGGCCTTTAGTTACAGAAACACTTTTGGGGATTTCGGTGCAACCCACCTCTGTGCGGGCGAAAGCCCAAAGGCACATCGAGAGGTCTGCAAGGCTGAAGTCCTTCGCCAGTCGCAAAGCCTCAGCCCCTGCCGCCATATTTCAAAATTTTGAAATATCACTTCTAAACTCTATACCTTAGATCTAAACCCGCGAAACACAGACTGCTTGTGAAAGCAAACAGCGGCACCATCCTTAGTTTTAGAGTTTCTGTCTGCTGCTGGGGGTTCCGGCGTGGGCTTTGCCTACCTATGAGGTCCCAAACTGGGGGATGCGTCACTCCGTTCTTTGCAAGACCCCACGCTGACACAACCAGCTGCTTGCTGCTGAGCTGCTGCTGCTGCAAAAATGGCTGCAGCCGCAGCGCCAGCTGCCAGAGAGCTGGGCTGTAGCCAATGACTGCCAGTCTGAGGACACACCCGCACTACTTGCTGCTGCAACTTTGCAAACTGGATGTGCTGCTGCGGTTGCATTTGATGTTTTTGCTGCTGTTGCTGATTTTCACGCGCCTCAGCTCCTGCAGCAGCTCACCGATGAATTGTAAGATGTATGTGGGCAGGCTGCAGAAGCTCTTGCTGCTGCAGTGCAGCACCAAGAAAGGCCCTAAAAGAGCTGCTGCGCAGGTCGAGGCGGCGTCGCGTAGATAGTAAAGATAGAGCAGCAAGCCAGTCTCGGCGTGTCATGTTGCCTTAGGCAGCAGCAGCAGCAGCAGCAGCAACAGCAACACAACAGAGCTACCAATTTGAGCTCCTCAACACCGGGAGGAAACATACTGCTCGTGACAGCCTCAAAATCTGTTTAAATTATTGCAAACAAGCAAAAAGACAGCAGCAGTAGTGGCGGCAGCAGCATCTGCTGCCGCTGCAGTAACAAGTGAAGGAACACTGATGTCGAAGCCAGCAGCAGCAGCCTTGGCAGCAACAGGAGCAGTAGGAGCAGTTTGAGCATTGTGTGCAGCAGCTGCAGCAGCGGCTACTGCAGCGGCTGCTGCAGCGGCTGCTGCAGCAACAGCAGCAGCAGTTGCAACAGCACAAGCAGCTGCGTACCCTTATTTTGTTGGCAGGCCTTGAGGAAGTCCTCCGCATCTGTAAAAGTCTCGAGTCCATGTGCCAGTGGAGTGTCTGGGTGCCACCGCAGTATCTTGGCGAACCGCCTCTGTTGCTGCTGCCCTCGCAGCTGCTGCTGCTGCTTCTGCAGCTCATCTGCTGCGCAGCTGCAGCTGTTTACGATTGCCTTGTTGCGGGTGGCTGGCATATGTTCTGCTGCTGCTGTATAGAATGCATGCGGCGAGCTGGAGTTCACATTTAGGCTTCTGCGAGCCAATCTAGCCAGAGCCAACGAAGCTGCTGCAGCGCTGGCTGCTGCTGGCCTTCTGTACGCAGCGGCTGGCGCAACAGCAGCAGAGGGGGCTGTTGCCGCTAATAACGAGGAAGCCATTGTTGTCATCAACGTAGCAGCACCAGAATCGCAGTAGAAGTCTTTGCCCCAACTTTTGCTGCTCCTTCTGGCTGTTTAGAGGGCGGATTCTCCGTTATTTCTTGCTTTCTGCTGTTGCTGCTGTTGCTGCTGCAGCGGCTGCTGTCGCTGCAGCCTCAGCAGGCATTGAGGCTGCTTTTTCTGCCACTGCTGCCACTGTGACGGCCGCAGTTAATGCAACTGCTGCAGCTGTGGCTGCTCTTGCTGCCGCTGCAGCTTCGGTACTGCAGCTGCTGCAGGTGCTCGACTTGCTGCTGTTCGTCGAACTGATGCTCTCCTGCTGCAGGTCTCACTCTTTGCTGTTCCCCGCAGCAAAAGGAAAGCCTGAAGTTCAACCATTCTTCGTCTGACTAGCCTTTCTGCGTGTGTAGGCAAAGAGAGCAAAGAAGGCCTCCATGGGCCCTGGGGCCCCACGGCACCACAGCAGAAGTCAAACACAGCCGCAGGAGCAGCGACCCCAGAAACACGGCTAAAGTTGAATTGACAATTTGGAATCAATGTATTAGGGATTATGAATTTGTTGGAATAGCGGAAGGATAGAGGCATATTGACTTCTCTTGTGGAGCCTCAAGGGGCCTCCAGGGGGCCCCCCGTGTGGTTGCAGGCCCGCGACGACAGCAGCAGCAGCAGGAGCCACAGTACCTTCAACGCGGCTTCTAGAAATTTTTAGTTTTTTGCTTTTGTCGAGATCTATTTCATCTAATTCACATCCAACAGTTCTTCGACTGCAACAGCAATAAAAACGCAGCAGTCCCGGCAGCAACAGCGCCAGAGCAGAAGATCTACTGCATTGACAGCTCCTCTGCTGCTGAGGTCTGATGCTGCTGCGAGGCTCTCCAAGCTTTTCTCGTATGGTTATTGAGGAACAGTGCGGTGTAACAGCTGCTGCATGGCTTCGTCTGCCTACGGTGCCAGCGGCCGTGGCAGCAGCAGCAGTTGCTGCTACTCCCGCTACTCGTGCTGTTGAATCAGGTTGCTTGCCATGTCTCTGTTGCGGCAGATCACCCCGCGCACGAGAGCAGATGTAGCAGCTGCAGCAGCAGTTGCTGCAGCCGCTACACCTGTCGCGACTGCCGCAGCAGTTGCTGCTGCTGCTGCGTCTGCTAATGGCCGGCCTTCCCGCTGCAGAAGGCAGCATCCGCTGCTGTTGAGCTTAGAGCGCCAACGGCAGCAAATGCTGCTGCAGCAGGAGTGGCAGCAGCCGAGAGGCTGCTTCCACTGCCAGAAGCGGCAGCAAGTAGCTTGTTTAAGAGCAGCAAGCTCGGTTGCAGCAGCTGCTGCTGTGCAGCACCAGAGCGCGCAACAGCGTTATCACATGCACCAGTGGCCGCAGCAACAGCAGCAGCATCAGCAGCAACTCACTGAGGAGGACAACTTTCCTTTTGCTGCTCATGCTTCCTGTTGGGCGCAGCAGCCTCACGTCGAGCTGCCGGCATGGCAGAATCTACCGCAGCAGCAGCAGCAGCCGCAATGGCAGCAGCAGCTGCAATGGCAGCCGCAGCCGCAATGGCAGCAGCAGCCGCAGTGGCAGCAGCAGCAGCAGCAACCGCAGCCGCTTCAGGAGAGCCAGGAGCTACAGCAGCTGCAGCACGCACCGCAGCCAGAGCAGCTGCGGCCTCCCGGAACATACGTTTGGCAGCAGGCGCTGCAGCACAGCGATGAAGAATGGCAAGGAGTAAGTGTGGAAGCTGCTGAAGTGCTGCAGCAGCAGCAGCAGCAGCAGCAGCATCCTTGGGCGTGGCAAGAGGACTCATCTCTTGAGCAATTCCTGCTAGAGCTCCCTCAGCCGCCGCATCACGTTTTCCAGCAGCCGCAGCAGCATCAGCAGCAAATGGAAGAGCGGCCTCAGCAGCAGCTGCTGCAGCAGCCGCAGCAGCAAGCTGCTCACGCGGGCGCTGCGCTGTGCAAGAGCAGCTCCTCCCAAGCGGGCATAGGAGGTCCAGCAGCAGCAGCAGCAGCAGCAGCAGCAGCGCCAGCAGCTGCAGCAGATGCTCCTTCAGCAATTGAGGGCCTCAAGGAGCTGCGGCGGATGGGGGAGATGCAGCAGCAGCGCGTGTACGCTAGGCTGCTTGGCAAGGCGGAGGAGGGTGCTGCTGCAGCCACCTGCCCCGCAGCAGCAGCAACAGGCGCAGCAGCAGCAGCAGCTGCTGCTGCTTCTTCTGGGCTGTCGGCCAGCGTGCTGCTGTGCCTTCATGCTCTCGAGCTGGAGGCCATGCAGCAAGGCTTGCTGCTGGCAGATGTGCCAAGAGAGGAGCTGTTCAGACACTTGAAGACAGCTGTGCTGCCTGGGGAGCAGCAGCAGCGGCGGCAGCAGCCTTTGCTGCTCAATCCGGATTGGCTGCAGCAGCAGAAGGAAGCAGCCTACGGCGTAAACCCCTACCCGATCCCGCTCCGCTGGACTCAGCAAGACCTGCCCTCTGACTTGCAGCAGCAGCAGCAGCAGCAGCAGCAGCAGCTGCAGCTGCAGCAGTCGCAGGAGTTGGCCCCATCTCGTTCTTCTGCAGAGGAGGTGATGAGCGTGCTGCGGCGAAGACAAGTAATAGTGGAAGGCTGCATCTGGAAGCGGCTAACAGCAGAAGTGCAGCAGCAGCTGCAGCAGCTAGCAGCAACAGGTAAAGGAGGTGACTCAGGACCCGCCAAGCGGCTGTGGGTCCCTTGGGTTAAAGATATGGCCAAGCCTATAGCAGCGCTGCAACGGCGGCAGCGGCGCGTTGCTCCAGCAGCAACAGCTGCTGCTGCTGAGTCTGACGACGTGGATGCTGCAGCAGCAGCAGCAGCTGCTGCTGCAGACTTCGACGGCAACGATGGCTGCCTGCCGCAGCAGCTGGAACCTGTTTTGCTGGCTGTCATTACTGCTCGCACAGTTCTGCAGCAGCTGTTGCTGCCTAAAGCCACAGCTCCCACAGGTCCTACAAGCAAAGGGCGGGAAGGCTTGACTGCTGCTTCATCTTGCTCTACAGCAGCGGCAGCTGCTGCTGCTGCAGCAGCTGCTTTGTCTGCTGGAGGGCCAGAGCTGCAGCAGCGGCAAGCGCTAGTGACACAGGTTGCAATGAGTATTGGAGATGCAGTGCACGCAGAAGTTGCGGCTGCGTTCCTCGAGAGGCAGCAGCAGCAGCAGCAGCAGCAGCTGGGACAGTGCTACCTGCCGCTGCGCAAGCAGCAGCAAAAGCGGCAGCACCGCTACAGTGGCGGAACTGCAGCACAAACAGCACAAGCTGCTGCTTCACTGGCAGCATCACCCGTGTTGCTGCCTCGGTGGTCTTCGCGAAAGCGTCTTGCGGTTGGGGGGTTGCTGCTGCAGTTGCTTGTGAAGCATGCGATGATTGAGGCTCCATATGCAGCAGCAAAAGAGGAGCTAGCCACAGAGCTGCAGCAATTGAGGGCCGAGAAGCAGCGTATACTTCTTAGCAGGTCCCGCAGGCAGGAGCAGCAGCAGCGGCTGCTAGAGCAGTCGGGTGCAGGACAGGCTCGAGCAGCACCTGCAGCGGCCCCTGAGACGGCCGAGCAAATTGTTGCCTCGAAAGAAGCAGCAGCAGCAGCAGCCGCTGCTGCTTCTGCAGAAGAAGCAGAGGCTGCAGAGGAGATACTGGCAGATGCAGCAGCAGATTCAGGGGTGTACGTGCCTCTGGGAGGCCGAGCTGCTGAGGAGCTGCAGCACCTCGTGGCCTACAAGTCGCGGCACGGCCACGACAAGGTCAGCTGCTGCACAGGCAGGTGCAGGGGCCCCCTTCTAGGGGTGGCTCTTTGCTGCAGAACCTGGTAGGGGACCCCGCGGGGTCCCCGCAGGGGGCCCGCGGGGACCCCACGGGGGCCCCAAGCTGTTGCATGGGGCTGCGCAGGGCTGAGCACTCAGCAGCTGGGGCACCGGATCACGCAGTTCAAGTTGCTGTTTGCTGCAGCAGCGGCTGTGGCTGAACATTAGGGGCTGCTTGCTTTAGCTGCGGTTTGTGCGTGCAGGTGGAGGTGCCCGCATTTCGCCACCGAGTTCTTTACTGCGCGAAGCGGCGAAAGAAATTCGGAGTTATTGAAATGCGGCGCCTCTGCTTTGATCGCTTGACCGCGTTGGGCAGCAGTCCTGAGGAAGCCGCAGCAGCAGCAGCGGCAGCAGCAGCAGCTGCTGCTGCTGCAGACACGGCAGCAGGGCTTTCCCTCGCAGCAGCACCGCTACCAACGGCTGCCGAGCCACCAGCTAACGCTAAAGACGATTCTCAGCAAGGGTCTCTGCCGCTGCGGGAGGGCGGAGGTGCAGAAGCAGCAGCAGCTGCAGCGGCAGCTGCTGCTGCCACTGTACGTACAGCTGCAGATCGCTTGTCTTCTCCCTTCTGGCTCATGCTGAAGCACGTCCCTATGCTGCTGCCTCCAGCGCCCTGGACTGCCTACGGCAGCGGCGGCTACTTGATGCTGCGCACAGCTTTTGTGCGAAGCGTGTCTGACACAGACCCGGGAAGCGGCGCTGGCCACAGCAGCAGCCTCAGAGAGAGCAGCAGCAGCGACGCAGCTGACGGGGAGGCAGCAGAGGACTCTGAGCACCTCGCTGCCGATTCGGACGCCGCCACCTCGTCTGTGAGCGCTGCAGCAGGCAGCAGCAGCAGCAGCAGCAGCAGCAGCAGGGGCAGCAGCCGTAAGAACGGCAGCCGCAGCAAGAAGGGCTCCGAGATTTACTTGGGGTGGGGCCCGCGAGCAAAAGCGTGTCAAGACTTTCGAGTGTATAACACATCTACAGTTCGCTCTGCAGTCTCTCTTTTAGGGTCTGTCCCGTGGCAGATCAACACGCAAGTGCTGCAGGTGCTGCAGCAGGCCTGGGCCTCAGGCGAGGGGCTAGGCAAAATGCCGGCGCGGCACTCCCTCCCCATTTCGCAGCTACTGGAGCAGCACGAGGCCCAGCAGCAGCAGCAAGAGGGAAGCGGAAGCAGCAGCAGGAGCGCGAGCAGCAGCAAGAGCGAAAGCCGGTCGGTGCTGCTGCGGCACCTTCTGCAGCAAGAAACGCGGATGAAAAGCGAGCGCCCCTCGTTTTTGCTGAAGCTGGAAACAGCGCAAAACTTCGCCTTGTGCTCAGCTCTTTACTTTCCCCACAACATCGACTTCAGGGGCCGCTGCTACCCACTCCCCCCCCACCTCAATCATATGGGAGATGATGTTTCGCGCGCTTTGCTGCGGTTTACTCGCAGCCGGCCGCTGGGCGACAGTGGCTGGCGGTGGCTGCGGATACACCTGGCGAATCTGTTCGGACACAACAAGATTCCCTTTGAGCGAAGGTGCAGCTGGACAGACACCCGAATGCCCCAGATCCTCGCTGCAGCGGAGCAGCCCATGCAGCACAAGGACTTCTGGGCAGCAGCAGAGGAGCCCTGGCAGGCCCTTGCTGCAGTCCTCGAGATCGCTGCAGCAGTCAAGTCGGGAGACCCCACAACCTTCCCCAGCAAACTCCCAGTGCACCTCGACGGCACTTGCAATGGCTTGCAGCACTACGCTGCCTTGGGCAGAGACCTCCGGGGAGGAGCTGCTGTGAACCTCTTGCCTGCTGAAACGCCTCAAGACGTCTACTCCCTCGTGCTGCAGGTTGTGAAGCAGAATGTGCATTGCATTTCGGCCTCTTCCACGGCCTCCTCAGCAGCAGCAGAAGCAGCAGCTGCAGAGGAAGCTGCTTCGCAGCAGCAGCAGCAGAATGGCAAGAAGAAACCGCGGAAGCAGGCCATCGCTGCACGCAAGCAGCAGCAGCCATGGCAGCAGCAGCAGCAGGAAAGACGCCGCGAGTTGGCGCGGCTGTGTGAAACGCACGGAATTTTGAAGCGGTCCGTGGTGAAGCAAACAGTGATGACCGTTTGCTACGGTGTGACTGCCCTTGGGGCCCGAGACCAAGTGCTTTCTCAGCTAGAGGACCTGCTGGGGGGCCAGCTGCGGCCTGAAGTGCTGCGGGAGCTAGGAGGGTTCTTGTCTCGCATTGTGCTGCAGTCAATTGGGGAACTGTTTCGGGGCGCCATGCAGACTAAGAAGTGGCTGGACACCGTTTCGGGTGTATGTACAGCTGCGGGAGTGCCGGTGGCATGGGAGGTGCCCGCGATCGGGCTGCTGTGTGAGCAGCCTTATCGGTCGCTGCAGCAGCAGCAAATCCGCTCCCCGCTGCAGCGCCACACTTTGCACGTGTCAGGAGACAGCGCGCCTGTCAGCAGGTCCAAGCAGCGTTTGGGTTTTCCCCCTAACTTCATCCACAGCCTTGACGCCGCCCACATGATGCTCACGGCGTTGGAGTGTATAGGCACCTACAAGATCGACATGGCCGCCGTGCACGACTCCTACTGGGCCCACGCCGGGTGTATAGACACCCTGGCAGTCGCCCTCAGACAGCAGTTCGTTCACCTCTACCAGCACGACCCGCTGCAGCTTCTGTATGACAGCGTCAAGAGCAGACTTCCCAAGCAAGCAGCAGAGCTGCCTCGACCCCCCTCCAAGGGCGAGCTGGACATCAGACAAGTGCTAGCCAGCCCCTACTTCTTCCACTGACAAACGCCGTGCCACTGCAGCAGCCAGTGCAGCAGCCAGCGTTGCAGGCAGTGGATTTGCTGCGTGTTCCCCTTCTGCACAGTGGCACCTCATTCGCCGCTGCAGTTAATGCAGCAATTGTCGTTGCAGCTGCTGCTTTTAGCTTATTTGGTGTATCCAGTAGGGCATATACTTGATGGATACAGCAGTATACAGCGATTTCACATCAGCTGTAGGTTTTAGGCAGCAAAAAACAATAGCTGAGCTACTGGCGCCCCCTTCTTGGTGGTGCCAAGCTCTATATGGAAAACTTTTTGAATAAAAAGTTGCATCATTACGTGATATATCTGGTACTTCCCCAGTGTACACCAAGTGTGGTTGAACACGAGTCAACCTGCTACAGCAGCGGCAGCTGCAGCAGCGGCAGCAGCACGAGTAGAGGGAGCGTAAGCTTTGGCGAATGTGTGCGGCGGCTGCAGCAGGCCGTCATGCCGCGCCCCGTACTGCTGCTGCAGCAAGTGGTGCTGCAGTCGCACGCGATATTGCAGCAACAAAATATAGGGTTTATCCTTTAGTGTCACTGTGAGCCTCCACTTAAGCCGTGAGTTGCTTAGAGGCCTCGTAAGAAGTGCTATTGGGTAGCATCTGCTACTTGTGTTTGCTGCAGTTGCTGCAGTCATTTGCTACAGCTGCTGCTGCTGGCAACTCCTGTTGCTGCTGCAGTCCCTGCAGGCAATCCTGTCGCGGGCCACTCCTACTGCAGTCAGGCAGCAGCTGCAGCATGCAACATAACAGGAACAGGGACAAGCCCTGGTACAGCACTGTTGCCGCAGCTGCAGCACAGCTGCCGCACAGCTGCAGCACACTGCAGCACACCTGCAGCAACTGAAGCAGCGCGTCCTTATCGTTCTAAGCTGCAAGAGATTCACTGGCTGCTGTGGCTGCGACAGCAGCGTGATCGAAGGGTAGCAGCAGCAGGCTGCGGCCACTAGCGCGCAGTAACATCAGTCTGCAGCCGCTTCTGCTGCTGCTGCTGCTGCATCAGGGGCTGCGCCTGTAACCTGCCGCTGCAGCAGCGCCACCGCGTGGCACTCCACCGCCTCGCCGCGGCCAACAGGTCCCACGCCTTCCCCCGTCTTGGCTTTAAGGGAAACTCTGCTGCTGCTGATGCCCAGAGCAGCAGCAAGTGTGTCTATCATTTGCTGCTTCTTGCTGCTGATGCGGGGGCGCTGCAGCATTAGCGTGACGTCCATCTGCGCCACTGTGTACCCTGCTGCAGCAGCAGCTGCTACTGCTGCAGCAACAAACTCTCGAGAGTTCCGGCCTTTGTTTTCTGCTGCAGTGTCAGGGAACTGCTGCCCAATGTCCGCAGCACCTGCTGCAGCAAATACAGCGTCAGCTGCCGCATGCAGCACCACGTCCCCATCTGAGTGCGCTACGACGCCCAAGTAGCTGTTGCTGCTGCGGCTGCTGCTGCTGCTGCTGCTGATGCTGCTGGCCACGGATGCACCGTACTGCAGCAGACGCCTAATGCCCGAGGAAGCAACTGAGATGAAGCGGTGCCCCCTTTGAACCTCCCCAGCAGCGCCTTCTGCTGCTGCTGCAGTTGCTTCCGGCTGTTGCTGCTTCGCCTCTGCTGACTCTGCTGCTGCTGGAGCTTCTGGGGCAAAGGAAACGCCCGATAGTATGAGAGGACCTGCAACAGCAGCACAGCAGCGCAGCAGCACGTGAGTGACGCTCAAGGGCTTGAGCAGCAACAGCAGCAGGAAACTAAGCAGCAGCAACAGAAAAATTGACAGCAGCAGCGGCGGGAGCCCTAGCGGCAGCGCCAACAGCAACTGCTGCAGCACCGAGGCAAAGTTGGCTTGCCTACAACGGCAGCAGTAGCAGCAGCAACAGTAGTAGTTGCAGCAGCAACACCTGAAAGAGGTGCAGCAGCAACTCACCTGTCATCTCCTTGGGATCACTAGACAGTCGGTGCAAGTCGTAGCCGTGCCCTATCCTAAAAGGTAACTCAGCTGCTGCTGCTCCTGCTGCTGCTGCTGCTGCTGCAGGCGCCGCTGCTAGTGCTGCTGGGGTCGGTCCTATCAGTTTCACTGTACTTGCATTTGCTGCTGCTGCTGCTGGAATAGCTGCACCAGAAAAATACGCGGAAGGAGCTGCGTGCTGCAGTGGAGCTGCAGCAGCGTGGGGCCCTATGAATGCTGCTGAGCTGCGCCTCTGCTTCTGCAGCCGCTGCTGCTGCTGCTGCGGCCCCACTGAAGGGCAGTGCCGTGGCTTTGCCAGCAGATCTATGCTAGGCAGCTGCATTGTCGCAGCTAGAGTAGCAGCTGCCGCAGCAGTTGCTGCTGCTGCCGACGGGTCCCGGTGAAAGGATAGGGCGTTGCAGGAAAAGTGCTGCACCCACTGCTGCTGCTGCAGCAAAACTGCCGCGGCCAGCAGCATCTGCGTGAAGGAAGTCATGGCTGCCTACTGTGGGTAATAAAGGAAGACAAAGAAAATGCTCAGAGGGCCTTGCAGGCCCTCGAGACACAAAGTATCAATATGCAGCAGCACGCAGCAGCAGCTGCTGCTGCAGCTACTTTTTTCAGGAGGCACACAGCAGAGGCAGCAGCACCCTTGAAATATGCCGATTTCAAGGCTGCCACGCAAATCGGAGCAGCAGCTGCATATCAGTTTTTTCTCCCGCTGCAGCAGCAGCAACAGCCGTTGCTGCGGCAGCAACGCACTCTCTGATGCTGCAAATACAAAATTAAAGCAGCAAGAAAATTTTAGCTAAGGAGACAGCCAGAGTTGGTCAACAACTCTCGGGGTCACAAGACGTCCCGGGACCGCGCTCCTGCGGCTGCTGCTGCTGCTGCCACTGCTGCTGGTGTGTAATGCTCTAGCTGCTGCCACTGCATCATTCGGCTCGCACGTTTCTTAGCAGCTACAAGTTGTCAAAACAAGCCTCAAATGCATTAATGGGGCTCATGAGAGAAGACACGCAGACGGCACTCTGGGGTCCAGAGTCAACTGCTCCTGCTGCTGCTCTCCCTGTTGCTGCTGCAGCGGTTGCTGCTGCTGCGCCGGAACGTGATGCTACTGCTAGCTTCTTTTGCGCTTATTGCCGAAATGTCTTTTTTCCAGCGGAATGTGTAGTGGGTTTTGAGGGGTTGATCTTCAGCAGCCGGAAGCCACGCTTGAGGTGGTGCCAATCGACAGCAGATCTGCCCAAGGATCAAGGCAGCGGCTACTACAAGATGAAGCTGCAGCAGCAGCAGCAGCAGCTATGGGAAGCATCAGCAGCATTAGGAGCAGCTAAGCAGCAGAGGCAGCAGCAGATGAGGGAGCAGCTGCACCCCACACACTGGCAGCGGGGGTCATTGACAGCAGCAACGACTCACGAGCTGCAGCACTTTGCAGCCTCTAGAAAGGACCGTTACAGTCTCGCTTTTAGGGTCTAGCAGCCTTCGCTGAGCAGCTGGCTACTCAAGGAAATGCGTTTGCTGCCAGCCAAAGTTGTGGCTAGCCACACATTGTCTGGCTAGCCAGAGAAGCAGCAAAGAACAACGGCGAAGAGCTGTGCAGCTAGCCATCCGCTGTTGCTGCTCAAGTGCAGGGGAATTAAGCAGAACTAGCTGCTGCCTGCTGCTATCAGTAGCTACCTTCTGCTGCCGCGGGTGGAGCTGTGCTTGACTAGGCTACCTTGTCTTTTGCTGCTGCTGCTGCTGTGCCGGCTGAGAGCTGCAGCAGCGCCGCCCTCTTTTGCTGCTGCCGACTCAGCGCGAGACGGAGAAGCAAAAGCCTCTCCAGAGGGCCGAGGCGTCAGCTTTCTGTTGAGGGGTCCATCTCCAATTGCTTTTGAAAGTCCGGGTCTTATTTCTTGGCTTCCGAAGGCTTGCTGCTGCTGCTGCTGCTGCTGCTCGTCAGAGCTGAAGGCGCCTCCGCTGCCGCTGCTGTCGCCTCCGCTTTCCGTTGTTGGCTCCATGCCCACTTCCCCCAGAGTTGGCTGGTCTCCGTCTGCTGCTGCTGCTGCTGCTCCTGCTGCTGCGCTCCCAGGGGAAGCAGCACGTCTTCTCCTTCCGAAAGGAGCTGCTCTTCTCCGCCTTGAGACTGAGGGGGAACGGCTGCCTGTTCATGGCAGCAGCAAATGTGAACAGCTGGCTAGCCACGATGCTTACGGCCTTGCACCCAGCTAGCTAGCCAGCTAGCTAGCCCGCTAGCTAGCTAGCCAGCTAGCTAGCTAGCTAGCTGGCTAGCTAGCTAGCCAGAAGGGGTGCAACATTCGTTCGAGCTACGAGGCTAGCTAGCCAGCATGAATACTGCGTGTGCTGCATCCTACGCCCTTCCTTGTCTGGCTAGCTGCTAGCGAACTGGCTAGCTAGCGGACTGGCTGGCCAAGCCGGTGCCAGCTAGCCACTGACTTGCTGTCACTTGCTACTGCTGCAGCTATTTCTGAGCCAGCCTAGTGCTGCGCCCGCTGAGGCTGCCGCTGCAGCTGGCTCTGGTGGAAATGGCCCTAACAAATGGCCAAGAGAGTGCTCGCAGCTATTCGCGAGCAGCAGCAGCAGCAGCAGCAACAGCTCTAGATGCTTTCTGCTGCCGCGTATGTGGAACGCCGAGGGCTCCCTGCGCGCCTACGGGGATTACGGGTTAGGGTTTAGGGTTTAGGGTTTAGGGTTTAGGGTTTGGGACTGACTGCGGGAAGAAACGCCGGAGCGGACGGACTGTCTGCCGCGGAGGCCGCGGGGGAGGCGGAAGGACTGAGTGACAGCAGCAACTCCGAAGCAAACGGAAAGGAAGCAGCAAACCACCAGCCACCAGCAGCAAGGCAAAGTCAAAGTGTAGAGTTTTGACCCCAAGGGGGCCCCCTTGAGGTCATCCCAGGCCATGTGGACTCCGAAGCCCACGAGGGTCAGGAGGGCCCCCGCGAGCAGCCAGAGGCCCCCGATGAGGCACTGCCGTTTGTAGTACTGCTGCAGCAGCCACCTGGAACGCAGCAGAACACCCCCCAGCAGCAGCAGCAGAAGCAGCAGCAGCAGCAGCAGCAGCACGCGTGCGGCACAGACGTGACAGAACTCGCAGCCCACGCAGCTGCGCTCCACTGTGCATCTACCCGTTCACAGAGTCTCTGCTGCTGCAACAGATGCGGCTGCTGCTGCTGCTGCTGCTGCATTCCCCCCGTCGGTTCCTTTACGTGGACAGCCTACTGCTGCCTGGGAATGCGCTGTGTCCCTGTCTTTGTTGCTGCTGCAGCTCTTGCTGCTGGTGCTGCTGCTGGGGCTTTCGCGCGAGCAGCAGCAACACCAGCAGCATCAGGAGCAGCAGCAGAAGCAAAGACACCTTCCTGGGAGAAACTGTGAGTCCTTATGTACCTCGTCCTCATCTCCGCCATTGTGGAACGTACATCAGCAGAGGCGCGCTGCACTTCACTCTGCAGCAGCAGCAGCAGCAGCAGCAGCAGCAGCAGCAGCATGAATAGCGAGGTTCGGTCTTTTCTTGTCAGCAGCGTGAACAACAGAAGTTGCATCTAGGTGGACTCTGACTATGTTTTGGGGCTAAAAGCGCAGCAGCAACAGCAGCAGCGTCTGCTGCACTGCTGCTGCTGAAATGCATGCGTTTGCGGATTACCCCAGGCTGCCAAGAGTAGGCTTCGTCGTTTCCCGCGTAGCTAACAAACCACCAGTCCTGCAGCAGCAGCAGCAGCGCCAGCAGCAGTAGTGACAGAAGCTGCTGCGGCAGCAGGTGCCTTCCTTGGGCAACAGATGCAGCAGCAGCAGCAGCAGCACACCTTGCCATTAACCTGCCGGTACTTTTTAACGTCAGACACCTCGAGGCCCACCATCCTTGCTGCGCCTCTCTTGGGAGGCCACAGAAGACTGCGGCAGCAAAAGCGACGATACCAGCAGCAGCAGCAGCAGCAGCAGCAGCAGCAGCACGTGCTGTACCCCCCGCTGCAACAAGACCTGTGGACCACACTAGATGCTGTCCCTGCCACTCCCCTATGGTAATGTGCATGTGCTGCTCTGGCGCTGCTACTCCTACAGAGTTTATTTCTGTGACTGCTTTGCAAGGCAGCCCCGGGGGCCCCTTGGGAGCCCCCGGGCCCCGTGTGTACGTTTTCTGTGTTGCTAGCTGCTTTATGAGCCTCTCTTGGCTTCTTTTCAAGTGTGGCTAGCGCTGGGGAAGCAGGCTTGCTGGGGGCCCCTTGCGGGCCTCCCGCTGCATGCGCAGCGGGCTGGCTGAGTACCCCAATTGGAATTTAGGGGCCCCCCGGGAGCCCTTTGGCGCCAGAAGGGGCCCCTGAGTATCTAGAGAAAAGGGTAGGAAGCAGTGGGTGGGCAAAGAGTGAGGGGCTGCGCGCGTTTGCTGCTGCAGCACCTGCTTAGCTGTCAGAAATGAGCCCCTGGCGACTCTGCGGTGTCTTGGCCGCACAAAGGTTCTTTTGTATTTCTTTTCCGTTACGAATTCTTCAAAAATATCCCTGGAAATAAACAGAGGCTGAAGGGAGTCCCTTGGACTATTTACGTCAAAGGGCCTTAGTTTGCTGCGGCAGATTATCGCACCGCAGCAAACTACTCCTGCGGCTGCTGCTGCTGTTGCTGCTGCTGCTGCTCTAAGTCTTGCTGCTCTTCCCTAGCATATTAATGCAATAAATGGCTTTTTTAAAATGTAATGCATGCTTTACTAGCGGAATCGATGCAGCAGCAGCACAAGAAGCAGCAGCCACGGCGGCAGCGGGCGCACGGGGACCGCCGCGCTGCTGCTGCTGCCGCTGCTGTGGCGGCGGCGGCGGCGGCAACACAGAGCAGCAGCAGCAGCAGCTGTTGCAGTAGCAGCCACAGGGTTATAAACTTCAAACTCCACAGCGCATTTTCCAAATGCAGACCCTCTAGTAAGGGGGGAATTAGCAGCAAGCGGAGCCGGGGTGAGCAGCAGCAGATTTTGGGGCGTATAGGCAGGTCTCAGGTGTTGCGTGCTCGTAATAGGGCCAACATGCAGCAGCAGCAGCTGCTGCTGCTGCAGTTGCGGCTGGTGTACCTGTTGTTGCTGTTGCTTCTAGCTGGATATGCCATACGCCAGGTTTCCGCGGGGCGGGGAGCTGCAGGGGGAGTCACGCGAGCAGCTGCAGCACCGGCAACAAGAGCAGCAGCAGCAGCAGCAGCAACAGCTGGTTGTCCTGCCTCAATAGCGCATCTGAGGCCATGTTTGTACAGAGTATTCGTAGTTGCTTAGAGATGAGCAGTCGCAGCCCCAAAGGGCGGAGCAGACACAGGGTTCTGCTGAGCAGCAGCAGCAGCCGCTGCAGCTGCCGCAGCAGCAGCTGCTGCTGCTGCTCCCCGCTGCGTCAGGCGCCTCCGCAGCAGGCGGAATCTGCTGCTCTGCTGCAGAAGCTTTATATTCACTTGCTGCGCCGCGTGGGGCGCTGCGTGCTGCAGCAGCAGGCAGGAAGCCTCGTTGTGGCTGTGTGTCTTGTTGTGTTGCTGCTGGTTGTTCAGGGCCGCCCTTTGCACTTCAGTACGCAGTGGGAGCTGCAGCAGCAGCAGCAAGGTCGACAGGAACGACGACGGCAGCAGCAGCAGCAGCAGCAGCAGTAGTAGCAGCAGTAGCAATGCCAGTAACAGCAGCAACTGCCCGACAGCAGCGTTCGCCCTCCACCCAAGACTTCGAGGGCCTCTAGCGACAGTCCAGCGCAGCGACGCAGCGGGAGTCCCGCAAAGGGAGCAGCAGCAGCAGTAGCAGCAGCAGCAGCAGCAGCAGGAGTAGCGGTAGCAGCATCAAAGGCAGCAGCAGCGAAGGCAGCTACCCGGAGCTGTTCAAGTGCCACTTGCCCAAGAGTAACTACAAGAGCATTAGAAGCCGCAGCAGCAGCGGCAGCAGCAGCAGCAGCAGCAGCAGCAACTTCAGCACGCACGTCACGCTTGCCAGTATGAGTACACGAGTAACGGGAGGAGCTGTTTCCGCTGCAGCAGCAGACAATCCGCCGCCCCAGCAGCAACAGCATTTGCTGCTGAACCACGATGACGCGCAGCAGCAGAAGCAGCAGAAGCCGCAGCAGCAGCAGCAGCAGCAGCCGAAGCATGCCGTGCAGGCGGAAAGCTTCAAGCGGCAGGTGCAGGAAGAGGAGCCGCCGCAGCAGCAGCAGCCGCCGCCGCCGCAGCAGCAGCCGCCGCTGCAGCAGCAGCAGCAGCAGCAGCAGCGCGAGGACCCGCAGCCGGGCAAAGTGAGCAGCGTAAACGGCTCTCCGTTCGAGCCGCAGCAGGAGCAGCAGGAGCAGCAGGAGCAGCCGGCCCCGCCGCAGCCGCAGCAGCAGCAGGCCGCCGCCGAGCCGCCGCAGCAGGAAGAGCCGCAGCAGCAGCAGCAGCAGCAGCAGCAGCAGCAGCAGCAGCAGCAGCACGTGCTGCCGCACAAAGCCCCGCCCGTGGAAGTCAAGCTCTTCGTGGGCCGCGTGCCCCGCTCCGTGCAGGAGGAACAGCTGCGGAGGGTCTTTTCGGAGTTCGGACTTGTGACGGATTGTTTGGTGATAAGGGAGAAGAGTTCGAACAAGCACCGCAACGGCGCCTTCGTCCGCATGAGTCCGCAAACCCTAAACCCTAAACCCTAAACCCTAAACCCTAGCCCTGGGGCCTCCTGGGCTCCGCGCGCCTCCAGGCGCGCCCGCAGTCCTCTTTTAGCCTAGGGCGCAGCAGCGGGCGGCCCGCGCGCACGCGTAGGCCGCCGTGCGCGGGGTTTAGGGTTTAGGGTTTAGGGTTTAGGGTTTAGGGTTTGGGGTTCGGTTGGCTCTTTCTGCGGGGCGCCGGGTTGCGTGTTTCTGGCGAGCGCGGGCCCCCCGCCAGGGCGAGTTGAACGTGGCTGCGCGCGCGGGGGCTCGGGTTTCCAGTGTTTAGGGTTTAGGGTTTAGGGTTTAGGGTTTAGGGTTTGGGGTTTGGGGTTGGGTTTCGCAGGCTCGCTGGCGTTTGCGGACGCGGCGATTCGCGCGCTGCACGGGGTGCTGTCGCTGGAGGAGGGCTCGGGCCCCATCGCTGTGAAGTATGCAGCAGGAGAAGCAGAAAGACTGGGGCTTGCTGCTGCTGCTGCTGACGGGGGGGTGGACAAGGCGAAGCTGTTTGTGGGGTCGATCCCGCGGACTGCAGCAGAAGAGGAGCTGCGGGCGTTCTTCAGCGCCTACGGCTCCGTGGAGGAAGTCTTCATCTTGCGGGACAGCAGCAGCGGGGGCAGCAGCAAAGGCTGCGCCTTCATCAAGTACAAGTACAAAGAAGAAGCTCTTTTTGCAATTAAGTCTCTTTCTGGAAAACACACTTTCCGGGGTTGTTCGCGGCCCGTGGACGTGCGCTTCGCCGAGACCAAGGTCAAGCAGCAGCCGCCGCCCCAGCTGCTGCAGCAGCTGCAGCAGCAGCAGCAGCTCCAGCAGCAGCAGCAGCAGCAGCTCCTGCTCCAGCAGCAGCGCCTCTCCCCCGTCGCCGCAGCAGCAGCAGCAGCAGCCAAGAACTTCAACCCCAGGCAAGCCGGCCCCTGGAGAGAATACTTCACTGCTGACTGCATGCCTTACTACCACAATGCAGCAGAAAACGTCACGACTTGGCAGAAGCCGCCGGAGTTCGACGTGCTGTGCAGCTGCAGCGCCGGCTGCAGCAGCAGCAGCAGCAGCAGCAGGGGCGGCTTCCTCCAAATTGGCAGCGAACCCACGGGGCCCCCAGGGGCCAACATCTTCGTCTTTCATATTCCCAAAGACTGGGGGAGGCAGCAGCTGCTGAGTGCCTTTGGGGGCTTCGGAGCTGTTGTGTCTTGTTATGTTGCACTCGACAAAGAAAGCGGCAGAAACAAAGGCTTCGGCTTCGTGTCTTACACCACTCCTGCTGCTGCTGCTGCTGCTGTCAACGCCATGAACAACTGCCTCGTCAGCAACAAACGCCTCAACGTGTCCATTAAAAAGGGCGAGGAAAGACACGCGGCCATGCATCTCATTTCCCCTGCTGCTGCGCAGCAGCCCACCAAGCGCCAGCAGCAGCAGCAGCACCAGCAGCAGCAGCACCAGCAGCACCAGCAGCAGCAGCACCAGCACCAGCAGCAGCTGCAGCAGCACATGCCCCAGTCGCCCCTGCCGCAGCAGCAGCAGCCCCAGAGATTCAACGTCCATGCGGCAGCCACGCCCGTGCAGCAGCCGCAGCAGCAGCTCCACGAAAGCCTTCAGGACCCTGCAGCAGCAACAGCAGCGCAGTCCCCAGCAGCACCCCCAGCAGCAGCAGCAAAAGGGTATACGGCGCAGCCGGCGACACCCTACGCTGCCCAAACCGACCACACCTTCCCAAGCTGCTAAGGCCTGCAGCAGCTGCAGCAGATGCTGCTGCCCGCAGTGTCTGCTGCAGCTGCTGCTGCGGACCCCGCAGAAAGACCCAGCTCCACCTGAAACAGTCTTCATGTGCCTTTCTTTGTCCGCCAGCTGCAGCAGCAGCAGCAGCAGCAGCAGCAGCGGCGTACAAAGGGGGACGGCAGCGACACCCACAGAATCCTTGGCTGCAGCAGCAGCCAGGAGACGCAGAAGGGCTTCACTGCTGCTGCAGCTCACTGGCAGAGCAGCAGCGCCATAGTCCCAAGTGCTCTCCTCTTCACTACAGCGGTGGCAGCAGCAGCAGGTACTGCAGCAGCAGCAGCTTCAGCAGCTGTAGCAGCAGCAGCAGCAGCAGCAGCTACGCCCTTACCGACCCTCAACAGCTTCCGCTTGCTTTGGACCTTCACTCGCCTTTACCTCAAGCCAGCTTCAGCACCACCGCAGCAGTATTGGCGGCAGCAGCAGCGACCGCAGCAGCAGCAGCAGCCACCGCAGCAGCAGCAGCAGCAGCGGCAGGAAGGCTTTAGAGTCCCGCAGCTGCTGCGCCGACACCGCGGAGTGGCCCCCCCTTCAGCGGTAGAGAGCGTGCATCGTTTCTGGCGCTTCTGTTTCCTGCTGCTGCTGCTGCTGCAGCAGCAGCAGCAGCAGGAAACAATACAGCGATGTTTGCGCCCCCGCCGGGGTATCTTTGATTTGGGACAGCGAAGAAGATCGCGTGGGGGTGTCTGCGCAGACACCCGAACAGCAGCAGCAGCAGAAGCAGCCAAACGCAGGCTAGGCAGCGATAAAGGGGCGAAAAGTGTTGCAGCAGCACTCGTAGCAGCAGCAGCAAAATAGCCCAGGCAGCGACTACAAGAGAAACAGCGGCAGCGTTATCCTCAACACCGCAGCGCCAAGGCAGCGTCAACTGCTGCAGCGGCACTGTTTCCTGCAGCAGCAGCAGCAGCAGCAGCTGCTGCTGCTGCAGCAGCAGCAGCAGTTCCTTCTGCAACGGTAGCAGCTGACACTGCAGGGTCAGCAGCAAAATCATCTACTGCACGATCGGCAGCGTTCTCAGCAGCAGCAACAGCGCCACTGCAGCATCAGGAACAAGAACTACTGCAGCAGCAGCAGCAAGAGCCTCACTGCAGCAGTAGCAACAGCGTCATCAACAGCAGCACAAGCCTGTGCTGCAGCAGCAGTAACGGTGTCGCTGCAGTAGCGACAGCGATACTGGAGCAGCAGCAGCGTCTCTGCAGCAGTAGCACAAGACTCTACTGCAGCAGAAGCAAGAGAGCCGCTGCAGCAGTAGCACAAGCATCTGCTGCAGCAGCAGCAACAGCGTCACTGCAGCGGCAGCAACAGCGTCGAATCCAGCAGCCACAGCAAGAGCGCCACAGCCGAAGCAGCAACGGAGTTTGCTGCTGCGTGAGCAGCAGCAAGGAGGTTGCTGCAGGCACAGAAAGAGCGCGTGCTGTGGCGGCTGCACAAGCAACAGCGTCGGCAACAGCAGCAGCAGCGGCAGCAGCAGCAGCAGCTGCTGCTGCTGCAGCCGAAGCCAAACTCACAGCGACAACACAGCGTTTTCCCGTTGCTCCTTATTTTATGGGCACCCAGCTTGGGTCCAAACCGCAGCAGCAACTCAAGCGAAAGAGCTGCGGGGGTGAACCTTTAATCAACTAGGGTCCCGGGTTTGCTGGGCCCGCGACAAGCTGTTTGCTGCTGCTGCTCCTGCGAGAGCAGCAGCAGGTGCAGCAGCAGCAGCAGCAGTAGCTGAGGAGGCTCCAACGGAGCCCCTCGAAGCAAAAGGAGCAGCTGCCCCCAGCTGCTCCGCTAGACTGATCCGGGCAAGGCACACCTAAGCCATTTTGGGGTGTCTTTTTAGGACAGAAGCAGCGAGGCTTTGCTGCTGCTGCTGCTCAGTAGCAGCAAGGCTTCCTCGCTGCTGCTGCTCAGCAGCAGCGAGCGGCTGCCTTCCGTGAGTTTGCCTACTGGTACCACCCACTGCAGCAACGCCTGCGGCAGCAGCTGCAGCAGCAGCTGCAGCAGCGCCCGCAGCAGCAGCAGCTGCAGCAGCGCCTGCTGCAGCAGCGGCAGCGCCAGCAGCAGCAGCAGCTGCAGCAGCAGCAGCGCGCAGTAGGCAGGGGGCTGTGCAAGGGATAGCTAGTTATGAATGAGAAATAAGAAAACGCAGTTGTGGGCAAATTGCAGCGAGCTGCTGCTCTAAGAGACAAGCAGAACCCCGATAAGAAATATCCTAGCTAGGCAGATTTGGGGCAGCCCAGCATAGTTGCAGTACAGCTTCTAGACGCTGCAGCAGCCGCTGCAGCAGCAGCAACTGCTGCTGCTGCTGCAGCGGGGGTTCGACGCGCTGTGCAGCGCCTGCCACAGCCAACGCTGCAGCAGAGGCTAGCGGTGGCGGCCTGGGTTTGCTGACAGCCCCGTGGAGGCGAGCAAACCCTAAACCCTAAACCCTAAACCCTAGGCAGTGGCGGAGATACAATGGGTACTTGGGGCCCCGTCTTTCTGCGGCCCCTATCCCGCCTTCGGCTCTCACTGGCGTTGCGTGTTCACTCGCTGCTGCAGCACTTAGTGTCTTTTGCTTACGCTGCTGCTGCTGCGTTGCTGCTGCTGCTGCTGCTTCTGTGGGCCTCTGCGTCTCAGGGTTCTCTTGACCCACAGCACGCTGTTTCCCGCTGCAGCTGTCGCAGCAGCAGGACTTGCTTCTGCTGCTGCTGCAGCGGGGGTTCCCGCGTCTAAACGCTGCAGCGGCGCTGCAGCAGGCTGCCTTGAACCATCCTAGGCTCTGGCTCTCAGCAGCATTTTTGGTATGGCTTCTGCTGCTGTGCTGCTGCTGCCTGTCTTTCTGGCTTTTGTTCTCAGCTTTTGTCTCCGGGAGTATTCCATTTGCCCACAAGTGCTGAGTGCAGCAGCAAGGGGCCCTTTTGGACCCCTTTGCTGCTGCTTTGCTGCTGCAGCGGTTCCCCCTGCAGCAGCTGCAGGGGCCCCACGCTCTTCTGCGGGGCGCTGGGGAAGCTTCGCTGCAGAAAGAGAAATTTAGAATTAATTTTGTGGGGAAGCTGGAGCGGATTCAAACACAGTCTGCGGAGCTGGGATCGATCGATCCCAGCGGAGGGTCACTGCTGCTCGCTAGCTGCTGCCTGTCTGCCTCAGCTGGCGGCAGCAGCTGGGGTGTACGTACACCTGAATTCAACACTAAACAAAAACTAATAAAACTTCCAGAGCCGCCAATTCCCTTAACCTCCGTCTCTTGGGGGGCCCTGGGGGCCCCCTTTGGCCAGAGGGTCACCTCCGGAGCGAACAGAGCGGTTTAGTTTGCATTCTTTATTTATTTTGTCTTCCAAACTCCGACTTCAAGTAAAATAACAATTACAAACTCCTGCTGCTGTCCCAATAGCGGGGAAACCTGAAAACTGGAAACTCTGGGATGGTGAGCCCTAGCGACCAATGGGGCGTCGAGGTGTGGGGCCCCTCCTGCTGCAGCTGCTGCAGCCGCTGCCCGCTGCTGTGCCCTTTTGGCTCTCCGGGCTGCAGCAAGTTGCCCTGAGCTTGCTGCTGCTGCTCAGAGACAGCAGCAGGAGGGCCCCCGGGGCCCCCGAGGCCAGCTGGGGGCACACTCATTACCTTAGCGTCTTCCTCGCCGTCGATATAGCCCTAGGTGAGGGTCCTCCTGACTTTATGTGCAGCAGCAGCAGCAGCGGCAGCAGCAGCAGCAGCAGCAGAAGTAGCAGAAGCAGCGGGGCAAAGTGCAGCTGCAGCATATATGGCATAATGTAGCCGCATGCAGTTCGATGTTTGAGCCCCTTCAATCCCATTATCAAAACAAGTGCATATGGATGCATATATATGTATATATATGTATGCATGCAGACAAATGCATATATGTATACATACCTATACATATATATATATAATATATATATATATATATATATATGTATAAATACATATATATATATTATATATAATATGTATATGTGTGTGTGTGCACTTGTTTTTACTGTGGCATTTAAAGGGCTCATAGATCGAATTGGTCGCATTTTCGTTAAAAGATTTGAATTTGCGTTTGCATCAAGAAGCACAAAGCTGGCGTTCGCTGCGTCTGCTGCTTGCTGCTGCTGCTGCTGCTGCTGCTGCTGCTGCTGCTGCTGCGCAGGCCTGTTTGTGTCTTTGCTTCCTGCAGTGGCTGCGAAAGACCGACTGGGAACCCTCTGCTCGCTGCAGTGGCTGCTGCACTGCTGCCTCTTGGCAGTGAAACTGGCTGCATGCCCTTTTGTCTGGGGCATTTGGGGGGCCCCCCAAATGGCCCCCAAGACCCACCGCTTTGAGGCCCTTTACCTTATCTTTTCAAGTGCAGACAGAGCAAGTGAGGCTGGTGCAGCTTGCGCAGCAGCTGTACGTACACCTGAACCCCACACCCCACCCCTCCGCCCCACGCTGCTGAGGCCCGCTTCTGCTGCTGCTGCTGCTGCGCTGCTTCTACAGCTGTTTACCTGGCGAGCTGCTGCGTCTTCTTGACCCCCTTGGTGTTCCTGTCCTTCGTGGCCTGCTCCTACCTCTACTCCGAGGGGCCCCTGGGGGGCCCCGGGGCCCCCACACCCCACAAGGGGGCCTGGGGCGCCAGCCCCTTGAGGGGCCCCTCTGCAAACCGAGTTATGATCCTCGTAGACCTCACTCTCGTCCTGACTCTCGACCTCCTCGACTTGGCTGCTGCCTTTTCTTCTGCTTTAGGTGGGTCCTCCTGGCGTTCCCCAGGCTCCCCTGCCCCCTGGGGGCCCCCTGGGGCCCCCTTGGGGGCCCCCAAGGGGGGCCCCCTGGGGGCCCCTAGGGGGCTTCAGAGGGTCCAGGGAGGCCTTGAGCCCTTGGAGGTCTGAAGCCCTTCTAAGAAAAGCCGTGGCCTACTTGAGCA
Organism: Eimeria necatrix; assembly: GCF_000499385.1. Lineage (NCBI taxonomy): Eukaryota > Apicomplexa > Conoidasida > Eucoccidiorida > Eimeriidae > Eimeria > Eimeria necatrix. The sequence goes on along the minus strand of NW_013651798.1, from coordinate 54,767 downwards.
GCGCCTTCTTGAGGTGTAGTCACTTATAGCTAGACACACAGCTAGTTTCCTATAGCTAGCTGGCCACCCAGGGCCCCTGCGGCAGCTCAATAGCCAGCTAGGCAGCTAGCTAGCTAGCCAGCTATCTGGCCACCCAGAGCTCCTGCGGCTGCTGGTTAGCTAGAGCTAGATAGGTAGCTAGCTAGCAGCCTAGCTAGCTAGCTAGCTCGCCAGCTAGCGACCTAGCTAGCTAGCCAGCTAGCCAGCTGGATAACTAGCCAGCTAGCCAGCTAGCTAGCTAGCTAGCTGAGATCGCAGGGGTCGCTTTCGGGGACTGTTGCTGCTTACCTCTGCAGTCTTTGGGTGGCTGTGCTTGGGCTTTGCAGCTTTGCTCCAAGACCTGCGTGGGCGCTACAGTTCTTCCCAGGGGCCCCTCTTGATGTTCTCCAGTTGCATGCTGATGCTGCTGCCTGCTGCTTTGCTGCTGCTGGGCTTTGCGTTCCCCGCGGACCTGCGGGCGAGGGGCCCCCGCGTGGGCCCCCGCGAGGGCCCCGGGGGCCCTGCGGGGGCCCCCCTGGGGGCCTCCCTGGGGGCCTCCCTGGGGGCCTCCCTGGGGGCCCCCCTGGAGGCCCCGCCTGAAGGCAGCGACCCCAACTGGCTGCGCAGCAGCAACTCCTCTGTGGGGTCCGATGTGTTTCTAACTGCCAAGCATGCCTTTTTAGTGGGGTTGTTTCTAATAGACCTTCCTGGGCTGGCCTTCAGGCTGGCTGTGCTGCTGCAGGGGGGCCCCCAAGAAAGGGCCCCCCTGTGCCCCTTGCTGCTGAAGAACTTCGTGTGGCTGGCCTTGAGGCCCCTCCGCATGCACCAGTGCGTCTTAGCCGAAAAAGAAGATGCCAGATGGCTCCAAAGAGAAGTTTTGACTTTTGCTGCTGACGCTGCGCCTCCCGTTGCTGCTGCCTTTCGTTCTGCTGCTGCTGCGGGCACTCCGCCGGGGCCCCTGGAGCCTCCTGTTCCTGTCGACGCTGCGCGTGCTGCTGCTCCCGCTGCTGCTGCTGCTGCTGCTGCTGCGGAGGCTTCTCCCGCAAAAGGCACCCGCGCTGCAGCAGGCGCAGCCGGACGGAGGAAGCACGGCAGCTCAGCAGCAGCAAATCTGGAGAGACGTGGGCAGCAGCGGGAAGACAGCTTGACTGGGGCAGCAGCAGGAGCGAGGGAAGTTGCTGCTGCTACTGCTGCTGCTGTCAACGAGCGGCAGCAGGCCTTCCTGCTGCGCCTCCTGGGGCTTCCTCTCACTGCTAGTCCCGCAAGCCTGGAGGCTTCTTTGAGTTCAACTTCTGCAGAAGCAGCAGATGCCCCCACCCTAGGGTCTACTTCCCTGTTTGCTGCAGAAAACCCTTACGCAGCAGCAAAACAAACAAAGAAAACCCTTGCAGCGGTTCATGAGTCACGGGCCCCTGCGTTTCCTGAAGCTGCTGGGGAAGCAGCATGAGGGGCCACAGGAAGGAGCAGCAGCAGCAGCAGCAGCGCAGTCTAAAACTGCAGCAAAGCCGCAGCCTAGGCCTCTGCTGGCCAGAGCTGCCACCCTCGCCAGATGGAGAAGAGCTCATAAGGAACACAACAGGCCCGAAGGCCTCAGGCAGTGCCGGTCGGCTGCCCTGCCTTCTTCTGCTGCAGCAACTGCTGCCAACGACTCAACAGCAGCAGCGCCCGAAGAAGACGGAGCAGCAGCAGCAGCAGCAGCAGCAGCAGAGCCACACGGGCACAGGCACTTCGAGAGGAGAATTGGGGGGCGGCTGTCTTCGCTGCGGGCGCTAGCGGGCCGCCGCCGCTCCACAGTGCTCTCTATTGCCCAGCAACAGGACCAGAAGCCGCAGAGCAGCGAGCAGCAGCAGCAGCAGCAGCAGCAGCAGCAGCAGCAGAAGCCGCCGCAGCTGGTCGTGCCGCTGCCACCTCAAACAGTCGCCCTGGACTCCTGCCCCTCCTCTGGGCTGCGGGGGCCCCTCGAAGAAGAAACAATGACAGGAACAAGTCTAACTTCTCCTCCAATCAGTTTATTGGACTTTTGGCCCTTCAGCCGCTGGAAGAGGCCCCCGCTGGGGCCCCCCAGTGACCCTGAGGGGCCCCTGGCTCATTCGCAGCAGGCGCTGCAGTTCAAGCCGAAGCAGCTGCGCGGCGACGAGGCCCTGAGCCCTGGGGGGGGCCCCCCGCAGCTGCTGCAGCAGCTGCCGGGGGCCCCCAACAGCCCCCAGAGGGGCCCCGGGGGGCCCCCCCAGCGCCGCAGCCTCAGCCTCACGCCCAGGGCCAGGGGCCCCCGACAAAACCTGCCATTAGCCCAGGCCTTTCTGAGTCTGCATGCAACTGACAGCAAGCTGCCAGGGGACCCTGACTCTGCTGCTGCAGCAGCAGCAGCAGCAGCAGCAGCAGGAGGGTGCGCCCGCAGCACGACCAGCTCCTTGGAAACGCCTTCACCCTGCTGCCCTGTGACCAGAACAGACAACTCACAGATGCCCTTTGCTGCTGCTGCTGCTGCAGCTCCGGCTGCTGCTGGTGAGGCTGCTGCTGATGGGGTCCCCACGGAGCTGGAGCGCAGAGAAAGAGGTGACACAGCAGCAGCCCGCAGCAGCTGCCGCTGCAGCCAAGCCTCAAGGCTGGTGAGGTTTGTGCGCAAGGGGCGCCTACGCGCACACTCGCAGCAGCAGCAGCAGCAGCAGCAGCAGAACTGGCTGCAGGACATGATGCTGCAGCAGCTGCAGTGCGGCCATTCAAAAGGAGCAGTGTTGCCCCCGCCTCAGCAGCTGCTGGACTCTGTGCGCAGGAAGCAGCAGCAGCTGCTGCTGCCCACGTTTCCCCTCAAAGGTGTTGGCGTAGGCTTGCTGCTGCAGCGGCTGCTACTCCTGCTGCTGCGTCCCCGGGGGAGGGGTTTCGCTGCAGTGATAGATAACGGGGTATATGTCAGCCGCAAGCAGCAGCTGCTGCTTGCTGCTGTTGCTGCAGCGCCCCACATAGCCAAGCTTCTCTTGATCCTTCGCCCCTTCCTGCTGCTGCTGCTGCCGCAGCAGCAGCAGCAGCAAGACCTGCAGCCCGTAGGCGGCGCTGCAGCCTACAAGCAGCACATAGAAGTAGTGCTGGGGGAAGGCAGCGTGCTGCTGCTGGTGCTGCTGTCGCTGCAGGCCTTGGGCCAAGCTGTTCTTTTCTTTTGGATGAAAGTTCCTTTTCTGGACTTTTCCTTTGTTGCTATTGGCGGCTGCCTGCGGCTGGCCTCGCTGCATGCGCTGCTGCTGACCCTGGAGGCCCTTCCGGGGGGCCCCCAGGGGGGCTTCGCCTTTGTCAGGGCCCACGAGGGGGCCCCCGGGGGCCCCCACAGTGTTTTGGGGCCCCACGTGGCTGCTGTGGCGCTGCGGCTGCTGCTTTGCCTGCCCCCCCTTTTGTCGCTGCTGCAGCTCCTGCTGCCCACCTGCAGTCTGCTCTGCCTCAGGAGCAGCACATCCTGCTGTAAGCACCGCTGCTGCTTCCGCTGCAACTGCTGCTGCTGCTGCTGCTGCTGTCTCAAGGCTCCTGCTGCTGCGGTAGCCGCCTCGAGATGTGCTGCTATTTCTGCTGCAGCTCTCAGCAGCTGCTGCTGCCCCAGGCTGCTTGCCTGCTTTGCGTTTCTGCTGCAGCTTGCCGCAAACGGGCCAAGGCTGCAGCACGGCAGCAGCAGCAGCAGCAAGCAGGAAAAGATATCGCTCCCCTGGAGATGCCCGCGGGAGCAGACGATCCCGCGGTTCCTGCGGGAACAGCTGCAGCGTTGCTGCTGCTGCTCTGCAGCAACATGGGGGCCCCCCTGTCACTTCATACCCTGCTAATAGGGGGCCCCCTGCTGCGCAGCGTGCGGCTCTGCGACCAGCTGCTGCAGCAGCACTTTGACGCTGCACTGCTGCTGCTGTGCTCCCGGGGAGTCACTGCCAGTTGGGCCCCTGACCGTTTGCTGCTGGCCATTCACCTCTGCTACTTTTTCTTCTGCTGCTGCTACTTGTTGCTGTCTTGCAGTGTGCGGCTGCTGCAGCTGCGGAAGCGGGAGCTGCTGCTGCAGCTCCAGCTGCTGATGGAGCCGCAGAAGACCCACCCAAAGCACACCAGAGAAGCAGCAGCAGCTGCAGCACCTGCTGCTGCATTAAGGGCTAGAGCAGCAGCAGGACCAGAAGACGATGGGGAGCCACTCCACAGTCGCCGAGAGCGAGCAGCAAGTGCAAATGCTGCAGCAGCAGCAGCTGCTGCTGCTACTAATTCTTCTCCATATATCCTCCTCTCCGACGTCTCGAAGCATCTGGAGACTGAGGGATTCTTTTCTTCTCCCGGAACGATTTGGCCGCCCTGCTGAGGAGCAGCACCGGTAAAGGGAAGCAAGACAAGCAGCAGCAGCAGCAGCAGCAGCAGCAGCCGCTCAGTTCCCCGTTTTTTCTTCCATTTTCCAGCAGCTAGAAGTTTCTAGACCCCGTGCGCAACTCATCAACAGCCTACTCAGTAGCGGCAGCAGTTCTACCCTCTGCAGTTAGTGTCGCTACTGCAAAGCAGCAGCAGCAGCAACAGCAGCAGCAGCAGCAGCCGCTGCAGCAGCAAGTGCAGTTCTGATGTCAAAGTACAGGCTTAAAATGCCCTGCAAAGCACACTAAATGCCCTCTAGCGGCATCCTTAGCCTCTTGAGGCTGAAGCAAATCTGTTTGTTGCCGAAGCAAATCTGTTTGCTGCTGAAGCAAATCTGTTTGCTGCTGAAGCAAATCCGTTTGCTGCTGAAGAAGCAGCTCAGAGCTCAGGACACATGGGCCTTAGGATTTGGTTTTAGAGAGAAGCAGAGCAGCAAGCTGCTGCAGCAGCTGCAGCAAGCTGCTGCAGGAGCTGCACTGAGACTTTTTACAGCAACAGCACCAGCACTGGATGGTCTTGACAGCCTAGCAGCTAGCCCCCAAAGAATGCAGCAGCAGCAGCAGCAGCAACAGCAGAAACAGCAGCTGCAGGAAGAACCGTTCTGCCGCGACGGGAGGCGGGCCCTTCGATCAACTTGTCCCATTCCGTAGCATTCGTTCTCAAAACATAGCTGCTGCTAATGCTAATTCTGGTGCTGTGGCTGCTGCTGCCGTTGCTGCTGCACCTGCTGCTCTGCACCTGCTGCAGCTGCTGCAGACCCGGTGGTTGCTGCTCGCGTGGCGGCAACAGAAGGAAGCTCAACCCTGGTCTCCCAATAACCTAAGCCAACTTTTCATTATTGTAAGCGCAGCAGCAGCAGCAGCAGCAGCAGCAGAACTTTGAGCAGCTTCTTTACAATGCGCGAGGCACAGGTTGAAATGTAAGGTGAGGGGCTCCCGTAGGGGCCCCAATAAGGGGGGCCCCCCAACAAGAAACGCCCAAAGGGCCCCCCCAGCAGGCAGCCGGGGGGGCCCCCAGCCAGGGGGCCCCAGGGCCCCTGGGGGCACCCCTAGGGCTTCTAAGAGGCAATTTAAATGTCTTCAGTACTTTCTGGGGCCACTATGGTGGCCTCAGACTTTGGAGAGAAGTCATCTTCCACAATACTAGCTGTCTCGGACGCCTGCAGATATGCAATGCTACACATTGCTGCACAATGCTGCTGCTGCTGCTGCTGCTGCTGCCATTGCTCTTGCTGCTGTTTCTGCGTGCTTTGTTGGTACTTGTGCCTTGAGCAACAGCCGCCCGGATGCTCCCAGGCTTCTGCTCCTTCTGCGTCTCTGTCTCTACTCGCTGCACCTCGCGTTGCTGCTGCCGCCGCCGCAGCAGCAGCAGCAGCAGGACAGCAGCAGGACAGCAGCAGGGGCAGCAGCAGCAGCAGCAGCAGCAGCAGGGGCAGCAGCAGCTGGAGCGCCGTGAGCAGCAGGCGCGCAGGCTTGCCTGTGAGTGCGTCAGCTTGAGCTTAGGTGCTTCGGGGGCCCCCTTGGCCTCGGGCTCTTCTTCTTCAGGGTAATAATACTCATAAACAACTTCAGCTTCTTCATAAGCTTCCACTAGGGCTTTTCCCCTTTCTAGGGCTTCTGTAAATTCGCCTTCTTCCAGCCCTTCCCTCAAATACCTGCATGCAAGCCCCAAACGCAGCCCCAAAATCTCACCCAAAGGGCATGCAGCTCACTTCCGCAGCAGCAGCAGCTGCAGCAGCAGCAGCACCAGCAGCAGCGGGAGCAGCAAGAGCGCGCTGCCCGCTGCAGCTGCGGAAGCTGGAAGCAAACGTGGGGCCCCTTGGGGGTACAAGTGGGGGCCCTCGGGCTGGACTTTCCTGAAGACAAAGGCCCTTTTGGCCAGCATTTTTTGAACGTCTTCTATTGTGCTGCTGATCTGTGCTGCGTTGGCCGTGTGGTTGGCCAAGAGGCAGCAGGCCCTGCTGGGGGCCCCCAGGGGGCCCCCCGAAGGCGCCAGGGGCCTCTGGGGGCACACAGAGGCTTTAAACCCTGTGGGAATCCAGTCTACAAATGCATGCAGCTTTTGCGACTTCACTGCCAGCAGCGCCTCCTGCACTTCCCCTGCTGCCACAGCGCCTCTGCAGCAAAACAAACAACCCACTCCCACTCAGGCAAAACTAGCAGCAGCAGCAGCAGCAGCAGCAGCAGCAGCAGCGCCGGAGATAAAACAGCAGCAGCAGCAGCGGCGGCGGAGGCAACGCTAGCGACCAAGAAGGAGAAGCAGGGGAGAAGCAATAGCAGCAGGAGAGAAGCAGCAGCAGCGGAAGAGAAGCCGACGCAGCAGCAGCAGCAGAGAAGCCGCAGCAGCAGCAGCACAGCGGAGGCAGCAGCAGCGACTGCAGCGGCAGCAGCGTGTCAGGAAAAGAGCAGCAGGGCGCCGCAGCGAGAGGCAGCAGCAGAACCAAGACGCGCAGCAGCAGCAGCAGCTGTTGCAATCGTAAAAGCTGTAACGGCAGCAGCAGCGGCGGCTGGGGGAACGTGAGCAGCAGCAAGAGCGGCTGCTGCAGAACGCAGGCGAGAGCAGCAGCAGCTGTGGCTGGAGTGACACGAGCAGCAGCAGCAACAGCTGCCGCCGCAGCAGCAAGAAGCACAGGACGAGGACCTGCATCCGCAGCAGCCCCAACAGCCACACGGGAGTAACAAAACCCGCCGCAGCACTCGCTGCAGCAGCAGCAGCAGCAGCAGCAGCAGCAGACGGCCCCCAGCAGCAGCAGCAGCAGCAGGGAGGCAGCTGCTACCTGTAGAAGAGGTTGGCGGTGAGGAACATGCCGCGGGTGTAGGGCGCGGAGAAGAGAAACTGTCTTTGTTTGAAAACTTCTAAAGTTGTGTCTTTGGTGGAAGTTTTGAGAAAAGGCAGCAGCTCTTTTGCTGCCAACGGAAAGTAAGAAGCTGACAGCAGCGCCAAAGATGGCAGCGGCACCGAATTGCTCAGCAGCGAACCCAAGCAGCAAGTAGCAGCAGAAGGAAATCGCAGAGAAAGAGTAACGCCTGCGCCACCCCACACACCACGCCAGGTCTACGTACACTCCAACGTGTACGTACACTCCAAACCCACACACTTCACAAGATCCCCACAGCCTTCCACCCAAAAAGAAAGTTTCCGGGGCCCCCGGGGGCCCCCCAGGAGCTTCTTTGGGGCCCCACGGGGGCCCCCGGGGGCCTCCCAGGGGCCCCCGGGGGGCCCCAGGAAACCAACAAGGTCCCCTGGGGCCCCTGAGGTCGGGGCCCAAGAGGGCCCCCAGGGGCCCCCAAAAGCCCCTAGCTCCCCCGCAAATTCTCTAGGAGCCCCCAGAGCCTCCCAGGGGCCTAAAGAGGCCCCTAAAGGCCCCCAGGACCCCCCACGAGCCCCCCGAGGCCCTCAGGGGCCCCCAGGGGCCCCCAGGGGCCCAAAGGGGCCCCCAGGGGCCCCCAGGGGCCCCTGGAGACGCAGAAAAGCTGGAGAGAACTGTGGGACTCACTGGAGAGGGCCTGGGCTATAATGTTGTTGAGGTCTTGAGTGAAAGGGTAGCGAGAAGTAGCTCTAGAAAAGAGAGCCGCGAGGGCGGAGTTGTCCATTAAAAGGGCCCCCCCCCCTCTGTCTAAAACGCCGGTGAGGGCGAGAAGGGCGTTGTAGGGCTCTACGCAGCTAGCTGCG
>NW_013651798.1:37500-46615 GCF_000499385.1 Eimeria necatrix | reverse complement strand
CTAAAACGCCGGTGAGGGCGAGAAGGGCGTTGTAGGGCTCTACGCAGCTAGCTGCGCAGCCAGCTGCGTGGCTAGTTGCGTGGCTAGCTGCGTGGCTAGCTGCGTGGCTAGCTGCGCAGCTAGCTGTGCAGCTAGCTGCTGGCGAGGGCCACAGCAGCAACTCCAGCAAAGGCACTTTCGGGGCTTCTTCTGCAGCAAATGTCAAAACTGCTTCTCCAAACCCTGAGCCAGCCCCGCCCCCCAAAGAGCGCATGCACAAGAGGCCTGAGACAACGCACACACAACAAACCCAGACGCACGTCTAAACCCTAAACCCTAAACCCTAAACCCTAAAACCTGAACCTTAAACCCTAAAACCTAAGCATTAAACCCCAAACCCTAAACCCCGAACCCAAAACCCTAAATCCTAGACCCCAAGCCCTAAACCCTAAAACACTAAACCCCAAACCCTAAACCCTAAACCCTAGCGGAACGGGACCAGCACTGTAATGCTAGACTTGCGTGAGGGCCCGAAAGGCCAGAGGAGCACGGAAATTGAGTAGAGCTTGCGGCCTCACTGTTACTGCGCCGCAGCGAGGGTTTAGGGTTTAGGGTTTAGGGTTTAGGGTTTAGCCTTTAGGGTTTAGCGTTTGGGGAGCGAACCGCCGGGCTTGTCTGTGGCCTCGAGCTGCTGCCGGAGGAGGTCTTGGAAGAGGGATCGCGTGGGATCGGCCGATCCCAGCGCGCGGCCTCTGGGAAAAAGAGAACTTGCATTTTCTTTTCCGGAAAAAAAAGAAAAAGGAGAAAAAGTTCGACCCAAAGGACTTTTCAAAATCTCGTCCCGACTCTCCAAGTCCAGGTCCAGCATTGCGCACCTGGCACGCACACACACTCCGCGCGCAATCTGCTGCACCCAGCAGCAGCAGCAGCAGCAGCAGCAGCAGCAGCAGCGGAAGCAAAGGCATTTGCAGTAGCAGAAGAAGAAGCGGAGGGAGAAGAAGAAGAAGCAGAAGCAGCAGCAGCAGCAGCAGAAAAGCAGGAACAGCTGCAGAAGCAAAAGCACTAGCAGCACCAGCAGAAGCAGCAGAAGAAGCAGCAGCAGCAGAGGCAGCAGCACAAGAAACAGCGGCGGGAACAGCTGCAGGGGCGTGAGCAGCAGCAGCAGCAGCAGCAGCAGTAGCAGCAGCAGCGGCAGCAGCAGCGAAGGAAGTGGGAAAAGCAGCAGCACGCAGTAGGGTGCAGCGAAAGCGATTCAGAGGGCCAGGGGATATCAAAGAAAAGACAAAGCTGCCACAGAGAAAACTCTAAACCCTAAACCCTAAACCCTAAACCCTACACCCTAGGCCCTAAAAAGAATAACAAGAAAGAAGGACAAAAAGAAAACGAAGCCGAATCTGAATTTGCTGCTGCAGCTGTTTGAGCCGCAGAAGCAAAAAGCAGCCACGGGGGCCCCAAACAAGAGAAAGCCAAAAGCGGGGCGAAGAGAGGAAGGGCCCTGCAGCAAAACACAGCAGCAGCAGCAGCAGCAGCAGCTGCTGCTGCTGCTGCTGCTTGTAGGGAGGCCCCCAGAACTCACCGGGGAACTCTTCTTCCTGCTTCTGTCTCAGTGAAAAAACAGTCTTCTGCTGCCTGGGCTGTCGCCCCCAGGGGCCCCAGGGGCCCCCAGCTTGGGGTCCCTGGGGGCCCCTGCTCCAGCATGAGGGGCCCCAGGGGGGCCCCTAGGGGGCCCCCCAAGGGGGCCCCCAGGGGAGACCCCAGGGGTGATCCTGCGGGGGACCCCAGGGGGCACCCCTTTACGGCGCCGCAGGGCGGCCCCCCGGGGGCCCCCCATGGGGCCCCCCCGGGGGTACCCCAGGGGGCCCCCCCGGGGGCCCCCCAGGGGGCCCCTATTGTGGAGTCAAAGGGCAAACCCTCGTAAGAAAGACCCTGTTCTGCCAGCAGCAAATCCCAAAAAGCGGCGCCGCTGCGGAGGCCCGCCTGTCCTGTGTGTATAGAGATGATTTGCCTCACCATTGGAGCTCAGGCTGCATCCGCGGGCCCCAAACCCTAAACCCTAAACCCTAAACCCTCGGGAGGGAAACAGAGGGGCCCTTAGGAGCTCCGGAAGTCCCCCGGGAGGAGCCTCGAGTGGGGTAGCGAGCCACTGGTGTAACCACTGGGCCATCGAGCAGCAGCAGCAGCAGCAGCAGCAACAACAACAACAACAGCAGCAGCACCAAGAACAGAAATATGAGTTATAGGCTAAAACTGTGAGCATAAATGAGCTGTATGTACACTGCAAACCCTGCCTTCCGCCAACCGCTGCAGGCCAGACTCGAGGGGGCCCCACGGACTAGACGCGGAGAGGGTCTTTGGGGCCCTCTTCTGCTCAATTTAAATGAATAAATGAATTTAAATTGACTTTTAAACTCTATTAAACAAACGAAACCACGGAAAGAGCCTCTTGGCACGCAGCAGCACTTCTCCGCAGAAGGCTTGGCGTCCAAGGGGCCCCTCAACACAAGCTGGGGGGCCCCCAAGTCTAACTCTGCAGAAATGCAGCAGCAGCAGCAGCAGCAGCTGCTGCTGCTGCGGCAGCTTTACATTCAAAAGCAATAGTTGATGCATCGTGACCTACAGCAGCTGCTTGCAGATTTGCTGCTGGGAGGTCCACTGGTGCTGCACGAGCGGTGCTGCTAGATCTGCTGCTGCTGCTGCTGCTTCTAGATCTGCTGCAGCTGCCACTTCAATAGCTGCTTCTTGTGAAGTTCGCTTGTGCGGGGCCCCCAGCAGAGCCAAGCCAGGCCGACAGGGGTCGGGGGGCCCCCCAGCAGCAACTAGCCAGTACCCTCTCTACAAGAGGTGCCCACAGGGGCTCCTAGGGGCCCCCAATTCAATTCTTAGGGGCCCTGAAGGGGCCCCTGGGTTTTCAGGGGGCCCTGCAGCAGCAGATTCGGCCGCCGCCCCAGGTTTGTGGGGCCCCACAGCAGCTCCTGAGGGGAACTGGGGGGCCCCCAGGGGCCCATCTGGGGCCCTTCTAGCAAACAAATATCCTTTTGGGAGCCTCAATTTCATTTAAAGAAATTTGGAGGGCCCCAGGGGCCCCCAAACTCCACCACTGTTCTAGCAGGACCTCACATAGCCCCAAATGTCCTGGGGAAGTGAAATATTAACTTAAAACGGGGGCCCCGGGGGCCCCAGGGGCCCCCTGGGGCCCCTAGGGGCCCCTGGGGGCCCCAGAGGGGCCCTCAATAAGAGGCAGTACCCAGCGGGGCCCCACCTGGGATAAGCTGGGAGGGCCCAAGGCGACCTCAAGGGTACTTCAGACTTTATAGTGGCCCCTAAGAAGGGCTTGCGGCCAATTTGGGGCCCCCTTTGCAGATTTTGGGGCCATTTGGGGGCCCCTTTAGGGCCTTTAGAGGCTTTCAAAAGACACGGGGAGGGGGCCCCCACGGACCTCATAAGGGGCTCTCATGAGCCACGAGAAAGGGCCCCCCAGGGGCCCCCAGAAGGGCCTTTAGGGCCTCCCCACGGGGAAAGGGGGCCCCCGGGCTTTAACGGGGCAAATAGGGTCTAAAAAGTGGCACCGAAAAGAAGTTCCTGGAAGACCCACGGGGGCCTTTGAGGCCTTTTAAATGCCTCAGAAAGGGGGCCCCAGGGGGCCCCAAGGGGCCCCAGGGGGTCCCAAGGGGCCCCAGGGGGCCCCAAGGGGCCCCAGGGGGGCCCAAGGGGCCCCAGGGGGGCCCAGGGGGCCCCAGGGGGCCCCATCAGAGCCTCTAATGACTTTCAAGAGCCACGGGAAAGGGCCCCAAGGGGACCCAGTGAGAACCTCCTGGGGCCCCAGTGGGGGCCCCAGTGGGCCCCAGGTTGGGGCCCCAGGGGCCCCCAGACGGGGCCCCAGGGGGTGCCCCAGAGGGGGCCCCCTCTGGGGGCCCCTACTCGTGGCCAAGTTGAGTTAACTCCTGCAAGAACTCTTCGGGGGTAACGAATTCTGTGGAGCCGAAGATTAGCTGGGGACACAACACGCAAACACATGCTAGGCCTGCTGCTGCTGCTGCTGCTGCTGCTGTTGCTGTTGCTGCTGCTGCCGTTGCTGTTGCTGCTGCTGCTGCTGCTGCTGCTGTCTGCTAGCGGCTAAGAGCAGCCGGAGCTCGACGAGTCGGCACGACAGCGCGCCACCTCCTTGCCGCCGCAGCTGCAGCTGCTGCAGCAGCAACTGCAGCAGCAGCAGCAACAACTGCAGCAGCAGCAGCAGCAGGCCGACGCACCTGCTTCTGAGTCTTAGCAGCAAGTTCCCTCACTGCTGCTGCTTCCACGTAAGAGGCCCCCCCCAAGACAAAGACTATAGCCTGCCGCACTGGGGGGCCCCTGTTGGCAGTACCACCTGGGGACACTGCTGCGCTGGGGGGCCCCGAGGACTGCTGCCCCCTCTGCAGCAGCAGCAGCAGCAGCAGCAGCAGCAGCAGCAGCAGCAGCAGGCATACAGTGGCTGCGGGAGCTGTGAAAGGGCTTCCACAAGAAGTCCATTTTTAATTAAATAAAAACAAAAATGATAATAATAATAATAATAACTATTATTATTATTATACTAATTATAATTATAATTAAACATAATCCCAGGGAGAGAACCTCTTGCGTTTGAAGGGGGTTTTCGGGCATGCAGCGACACAGAAAACCCTATTTTAGGGTTTACAGGCGAGGCGAAACACCATATTAGGGTTTAGAGGTGTAATGCATTACTACTTTAGGGTTAAGAAGGCTAGCAAAACACTATTTAGGGTTTGGAAGTGCGGCGAAACACTATTTTAGGGTTAAGAAGGGCATCGAAACACGATTTTAGGGTTTGGAAATGTAGCAAAACTCTATTTTAGGGTTTAGAAGGCTAGCAAAACACGATTTCAGGGTTACCAAGGCTAGCAAAACACTATTTTAGGGTTTAGAAGGCTAGCAAAACATTATTTCAGGGTTACCAAGGCTACCGAAACGCTATTTTTGGGTTTATATATAAGGCTAGGAAAACACTGGTTTTTAGGGTTTAGAAGGCTAGCAAAACACTATTTTAGGGTTTGCAAGGCTAGCAAAACACTAATTTAGGGTTTGGAAGGCTAGCAAAACACCTTTAGACTCAAAGTCTGGCGGCCAGGGACTTCTTGGCCCTCCAAAAGGCCCTCCAGCAGCTGAGTAATCGGGGAAGACTTCCGCACCAGCAGGTTCTTTACACCCTGCAGCAGCAGCAGCAGCAGCAGCAGCAAGAGCAAAGCAGCAGCAGCAGAGCAGCAGCAAAGCAGCAGCAGCAGCGCAGTAGCAGCAGCACAGCAGCAGCAGCAGCAAAATTGCAACAGCAACAAAGCAGTAGCAGCAGGACAGCAGCAGCACAGCAGCAGCAGCAGCAGCAGAACAGCAGCAGCAGCAACCCGTCTTTTGTGCAGTTACTTTCTAAATGTTATATATAAAGAGCTTTTGAACAAAATGGGGAAATAACAAAAAGTAATGCATGCAGCGCAAAGCAGAAAATAAATTCCCTTTGTCTCATTTGGTCCTTTTTCGCATGCAAAAGGTTCAAAAGATTTCGGAAATAAAAGTATTTGTTTGCATGCAGCATTTAGATATTTCAAAAAAATAAAAGACAAAAAAATGCATGCAAAGGGAAGCAAATTGATGCATGCGCATGCAGCAGAAAAAGTAAGAAAAAGCAAGAAACATGAGATTAAAAAAGATAAAAAAAAGATTAAAAGATTAAAAGATAAAAGAGAAGACTACAGGAGATTCACAAGGATTTAAAAAGATTAAAAGAGATTAAATGAGATTGAAAGAGATCAAAAGGCATTAAAATAAACAAAAAAAGTCGAAATGATACAAGAAGAGATAAAGAGAGATAAAAGGACCCAAAAGGCCGACAAGCGATCTAAAAAGATTCGAAAAAAAGAAAAGGGGAAAAAAGAAGAAAAGAAAAAGCAAAGGAAGACAAAAAGATGCAAAACACTGCAAAAAGAATCGAAAACGGAGACAAAAAAACAGCAGCAGCAGCAGCAGCAGCAGCAGCAGCAGCACCTGCAGCAAGCCCCGGCCCTTGTCCAGAAATTTGCTGCCAATGCCTTCGAGACCAGCAGCTGTAGAGACACCTGAAGAGACAGCAGCTTGCTGACTCGCCCCAATTGAACGGAGAGCCTGCGCACACAAATGCTGCTGCTGCTGCTGCTGCTGCTGCTGCTGCTGCTGCTGCTGCTTATGATTACGATTATGATTCGGATTATGCTGCTGAGTATGCTGATTATGCTGCTGCTACTGCTGATTATGTTGATTATGCTGCTTCTGATGAGAAAGAAAACATTGGAGACAGCAGCAGCTGCAGCAGGAGACGAAAGGAGACAGCAGCAGCAGCAGCAACAGCAGCAGCAGCAGCAGCAGCAGCTGACGCTGAATCTTTTGAGGAAGTTGAGGGCAGCCACGTCAACTCCCTGCTGCTCTAAAGTGGAGACGAGACTCTGAAAAGTGGCCGCGGGGAAATTAGCTGCAAGCAGCAGCAGCAGCAGCAGCAGCAGCAGCAGCAGCAGCAGCAACAGCAGGGAAGACAATAGAGACAAACAGGGGAGGCAAAGAGGCAGCAGCAGCAGCAGCAGAAGAACAGAGAGACAATAGAAATAAAGGAAGAGATAGCAGCAGCAGCAGCAGCAGCAAACAAGAGAGTCAAAAGGGGGGCTGGGAGCAGCAGCAACAACAGGTGCAGCAGCAGCAGCAGCAGCAGCAGCAGGAGACAAGAAGGAACAGATACAAGAAAGACAAGACGCAGCAAAAGCAGCGTGAAAGAAGATAAACGGAAACAGCCAAGAAAAGAGACAAAAGAGAAAATAAAAATAAAACGAAACAAAAAAGAAATAAAATATAAATAAAAAATAAAAAAGAAATGAAAAAGGAAACAAGGAAGGGATAAAAAAGAAAATAAAAGGAAACAAAGAAATAACAAAGGAGAAAACGGGGACCGAAAGGAGAGAAACAAAGAAGAGATAAAAACAAACAAACAAGAAGAAAAAGAGACAAAAAAGACAAAAATGAGATATAAAAGAGATAAAACAGATAAAAAAGGGGCCAAAAAAACATAAAGAAGGACAAAATAGGATTAAAAAGAGACAAAGAAAGTAAAAAAGAGATTAAAAAGAGACAAAAAGTAAAAAAGAGATAAAAAAGATACAAAAAAGGGATAAAAAAGACAAAAAAGGAACAAAAAAGGCGCAAAAAAGATACAAAAAAAAGATACAAAAAAGGACAAAAAAGGGACAAAAAAGAAAAAAAGGAACAAAAAAAGACAAAAAGGGGAAGAAAAAGACAAAAAAAGGACAAAAAAGACAAAAAAAGATTTAAAAAAAATAAAAAAAGAATTTAAAAAGATAAAAAAGGGGAAAAGAAAGCAAAAAAGACGCAAAAAAGATAAAAAAAAGGCAAAAAAGATTTTAAAAGAAAACAAAAATGGAGTCTGACGGCGGGAAAGAAAGAGACAGGCGAGGAGGCGAAGTTTGTCTTCAGAAGTCCCAGCAGCAGCAGCAGCAGCAGCAGCAGCAGCAACAAGTTGCTGCGCTGCTGCTGCTGCTGCTGCTTCTCGTTCTTGCGGGAAGTTTTGCTCAACTTCGAAAAACCTGCAAACCCAAAATCCGAAAAACATTTCAAAATCAAACATTTAAATTTAATTTAAATTAAATTGAATTAAATTTAAATTAAATTTAAATTAAATTCAAATTTGGTTTGAATTTAATTTAGATTTAAGTTAAATTAAAGTTGAATTAAGATGGAATTAAAATGGAATTAAAGTGGAGTTTAAACGGAATTTAAATGGAGATTGAAATGGACTTAAAATGGAATTAAAATGAAGATTCACATGAGAACTAATGAAATTAAAATGGGGATTTAAATGGATTAAAATGAAGATTAAAAGGACCATTAGGGTTTAGGGTTTAGGGTTTAGGGTTTAGGACCTGTCGAGAGCCCTTTCTTTCATTGCAGAAACGAGAGCCGTGGCTATAATATAAAGAATATCGAAAGACGTAAAGAGATTTAAAAAAAGATTTAAAAAAGAATTAAAAGATTCAAAAAGATTTAAAAAGATTTAAAAAGATTCAAAAAGATTTGAAAAGATTCAGAAAGATTGAAAAGAATTAAAGGGTTAAAAAATGTCCAAAAAAAACCAAAAAAACGCCAAAAAGAGCCAAAAAGAGACCAGCGGACTATTAGGGTTTAGGGTTTAGGGTTTAGGGTTTAGGGTTTAGGACCTATCGAGGGCTCTTTCTTTAATTGCAGAAACAAGAGCTGTGGCAATTGTCGTGTGGGCGTCGAGAGATCTTTTCTTATCCGCCAAATCCGGGAGAACATCCACGGCTTTCAGAATCTCCGAAGAAAAGTCCCCAGCGCCTGCAAAACCCTAAACCCTAAACCCTAAACCCTAAACCCCAAACCCTAAACCCTAAGGGCTAGGCAAAGCAGGCGCTGCGGGGAGAAGAAGGGAGGGCAGTGGTTATTTTTGAGGCCAAAAGTAACAAAAAATAAAATGAATGCTGGAGCTTACACCGCATAGGGTTTAGGGTTTAGGGTTTAGGGTTTAGGGACTGATTCGAGGCCTGGCGCTGCGAGCTGGACTCTAGGGTTTGGAGTCAAGGCTGCAGCCTGCGGCGGCACCGCCGCCTCCAATTCCCAGCTGCAGGGTTTAGGGTTTAGGAACTAGGGCCTAGGGTTTAGGGTTTAGGGTTTAGGGTTTAGGGTTTGGCGTGCCGGGCTGGGCAAAGGCGTCGGGGGGGCCCCTCCCAACCCTCGAAAGCTCGGAATTATATTCTGTCAGCATTTGGCTGACTGCAGCAGCAGCAACGGGAAAAGGCGAAAACGCGTGGTCTCTCCAGAACAAGTCCCGCCTGCAAAACCCTAAACCCTAAACCCTAAACCCTAAACCCTAAACCCTAAACCCTAAACCCTGAACCCTGAACCCGGAACCCGGAACCCGGAACCCTGAAGTGCCCGCAAGCCGATGAAACAAACTCTCTCGCCCGAAACCCTAAACCCTAAGCCCTAAGCCCTAAACCCTAAACCCTAAACCCTAAACCCTAAACCCTAGGTCTTTCACTTCTCGAGGTCAAAGACCTTCGTCGTCGGGGCCGCTCCCCCTTCGCCTGGAGTT
>NW_013651798.1:0-32500 GCF_000499385.1 Eimeria necatrix | reverse complement strand
GCCAGCCATCCACTTGCTGGGGGCCCCCGCTGCCCCCAGCGCAGCAGCGGCAGCAGGGGCCCCCAGGGGCCCCCATGGGGGCCCCCTGGGGCCCCCTGGGGGGCCCCAGGGGGCCCCAGGGGCCCCCGGGGGGGCCCCATCATATTTGTTGACCTTTATATTTGTCAAGAGCAGCAGTTTGGTACATCTAGAAAAGCTTCATGCTGCAGCAGCTGCTGCTGCTGCTGCTGCTGCCTCGAAGCTCGAGGGGGGCCCCCCCGGCCGTGGGGCCCTAAACCCTAAACCCTTTTTAAGAGTTTAAAAGATCTTTGCCACTTTATGAATCTTTTTGCTGCTGCTCTTTTCCCAGCCCAAATGTGGGGCCCCAGAAGGCTGGGGGCCCCCCCCCTGGGCCCCTCTTTTGCTGCTGCGCTGCGGCTGTGGGGCCCCCCCCAGCCCTGGGGGCCCCCCCGCTCCCCAGTCCGAGGGCCAGGGGGCCCCCTGGGGGGCCCCCCATTGTCCCGAAGCCCCGCTGCTGCTGGCTGCGGGGCCTGGGGGGGCCCCCCTAGCCTGGGGGCCCCTGGGGGCCCCCCTGCAGCGCCGGGCATTGCCCCGCTTGCTGCCGCGGGGGGCCCCCCTGGAGCTGCTGGTGCTGGCGGCTTTGGGGGGCCCCTGGCGGGGGGCCCCTGGCGGGGGGCCCCGGGGGCCCCGGGGGCCCCGGGGGCCCCGGGGGGCCCCCGAAGAGGGTACTTCAGCCTGCCGGGGCCCCTGAAGTTGAAGGACATTGTGAAGTTGCCGCTGCTGGAAAAGAACTCCAAAGAAAGAATTGCAGAAATTTGGCTAAGTCATTTTCTTTCTTTCCCCGATCGCCACGGGGCTGTCCTCTCCAAGGCCCAATACGACATTTTGGAACCCAAGTGAGTCTTCCCTTAAAAGGGGGCCCCAAGGGGGGCCCCGGGGGGCCCCTGGGGGCCCCGGGGGGCCCCTAGGGGGCCCCCAAGGGGCCCCCGGGGGGCCCCCGGGGGCCCCCAAAAGGGCCCCCGGGATTGTTTAAAGAGTGGGCATTGCGAGGCTCGAACTCGCGACCTTGGGATTATGAGACCCACGCGCTACCGACTGCGCCAAACGCCCGGGGGCGCCTCCTAAACCCTAAACCCTAAACCCTAAACCCTAAACCCTAAACCCTAGGATTGCGCGTTGAGCGTAGCAGATAGACTTGAGAAAGCCAACTGAGTGGCTTTTGATTTTATTTTCTTTTTTGGGTCCTTTGGAGCGGCCTGGGGGCCCCGGGGGCCCCTGGTGAGTTGGGGTGTACGTACAGCTCGGGTGAGGTGTCTGTACACCTGAAAGCGCTGCAGCAGCAGCAAGCAGCAAATGAGCAGCAGCAAGATTTGCTGCTGCGCCGCTGGGGTGTATGTACAGCTGGCAGCAGGAGAGAGGGTGTGGGGCCCCGGGTGTCTGCACCGCCGCAGCCACAAAGCGCCTCTCACTGCCGCTGCTTCTGCGCTGCTGCTGCTGCGCTGCTGCTGCTGCTGCTGCTGCTGCTGCTGCAGCGCGCGGAACGCGCCAACGTTTGTGGCTCCGCTGCCGCGGGGCCCCGGGGCCTTTGAAATGCTATTAATTCAATTTCAAAGAAACTGCTGCTTCTTGACAAGTCTCGAGCAGTACAAACGCGTGAGTGCCCCTGCTGCGCCCCACAGCCCCCGCTGCTGCTGCTGCTGCTGTGCTGCCGCTGCTGTGCTGCTGCTGCTGTTTCCGTGGTGCTGCCGTGCTGCTGCTGCACCTGCGCTGCTGCTGCTGCGTGCAGTGCTGCTGCTGTGCTGGCGCTTGTGGCGCTGCTGCTGCTGCTGCTCCAACGCTGCTGCTGCTGCTGCTATTGCTGCTGCTGCTGCTGCTGCTGCTGCTGCTGCTGCTGCTCAGGGCCCGGAGAAGGCCTCGCCGCTGCTGGTGCTGACCTTTTTCGCGGAGCTGGCGGAGAGCCACGGGCTGGTGCTGGCCCGCGGCGAGCTGCTGCAGCCTGCTGCTGCTGCTGTGGGGCCCTGTGGGGCGCAGCACTTAACAAAGGTGGTTATTGAAAGCTACAGCAACCCCACCCGTTTTCGCTGGCCCCAGGCCTTCAACTTCGCCCCCGAGACCTTTTCCTTCGCCGATTTCCAGCAGCAAAACCCCGACTTCTTCGCCTTCCCCCTGCCCCCCAGGCCGCAGCAGCAGCAGCAGCAGCAGCAGCAGCAGCAGCAGCAGCAGAAGCGGGGGGCCCCGGGGGGCCCCTCGGTGCTCACTGAGCTCTGGCTGCCCTACACCTGAAGTTCAGGGGCCCCGCCGCCCCCTCCCCAGACCCAGCCCCCGAAGGCGCCACAAAGGGGGCCCCCAGCTGACTGCCAGGGGCCCCCTGGGGGCCCCCAGGGGGCCCCCAGGGGCCTCCTTAGGGGGCCCTTAGGGGGCCCCTTGGGGGCCCCCATAGGGGGCCCCAGGGGGGCCCTTGCTGCGACCCCTTGCAAGGCAAGTGAGGGCACTAACAGGCACTTGGGGGGCCCCATGGGGGCCCCCAAGGGGGCCCCTACACCCGTGGGGGCGCCTTTGGGGGCCCCCAAGGGGGCCCCCTGGGGGGGCCCCTGGGGGGCCCCCTGGGGGGCCCGCTAGGGGGCCCCTCGTAGGGTCCTGCTAGGGGCCCTTTAAAAGCTAGACTTGGGCACTGCGAACGGCGCAGGCGCGTTTGGCATTCGTTGCTGCTGCTGCGTAAGCTGCTGCTGCTGCTGCTGTGTGAGCAGCAGCTGCTGCTGCTGCTGCTGTACCTAGAGTTGGGCGGGCATTAATTGCTGCTGCAGCGCTACTTAAGTGTCTGCACACCCTAGAGAGTGCTGCTGCGCTGCTGCAGCAGGCCAGGAGGGGGAGGGGGCCCCTAGGGGCCCCCTGGCCCCAGGGGCCCCCGGGGGCCCCTCCCCAGCAGCCAGGGGGCCCCATAGGGCCCAAAGGCAGCTGCATCGAGAGCCCTAAGGTTTTGCTTCTGCGGCTGCTGCTGCAGCAGGGGCCCTCGGGCTTTATTTTGGCTGCTGCTGCTGCAGCAGGAAGCCTGCAGTGTCTGGTCTGCCGGGGGTGCTGCTCGCCGCGGGCGGCTACGCCCGCGCCCCTCAGCGGCGGCTTCAAAGCACTGTAAACCCTAAACCCTAAACCCTAAACCCTCGGGAAGTCTTCTGTGTTCAGTTTGCGTGCAAAAGCAAAGGCCCCGCCCGGCGGCCGCGAGTGGACCTGTTCGCTAGCGGGCTGGGCTCGCGATCGGCGGCCAAAAGTGGGCAATCCGAGGCGTTTTTGAGTTAAAATGAAGCAAAAATGCATTTAATTTGTCAGCAGCATTTAAAAAAGGGTTTTATTTGCAATTTAGCGGGCGATCTGAGCGCAAACGGGGCCTCCGAGAGCGCCCAGCCGCTGCAGCGGCTCGCCGGGGCCCCCATGACCAGCGCTGCCGCCTCTGTGGCGGATCTTGTTTGTGCGCCTTTAAGCTCCTTCTTTGCACCAATTAAGAGGCTTTTAATTTCTTTATTTTCTTCTATTTAAAGTCCTTTTGTCCTTTAACTGCAGCAGGAGAACGCCCGCCGCAGCCGAAGGTCCACTCACTGCCGCGGCAGCCGCGAGGCTCATCGGGCGTCGGCCGCGGCGCCCAGCGCCGCCGCTCCTCCCCTTTTGCCTTTTTCCCCTTTTCTTTCTTTTTTATTTCCAAAATTGCAAAAGAAAAGCCGAAAACTTCTCCAAAAAGTCCCTCGCAGAGGCCCTGGACGCGCAGCATGGAGCCCCCGGGCGCCGCGCCGTCGCCGGCGGCCGCGGCCGCTCCAAAGCAGCAGCAGCAGCAGCAGCAGCAGCAGCAGCAGCAGCAGCAGCAGCAGCGCAGCGACCGTCCAGCCCCCAGCCGGCTGCCTCGCTTGTCCGCCGCTGGGCATGGAGTCAAGAGCACCGGTGGGCCATCAGCGTCGCCAGCAGCAGCAGCAGCAGCAGGGCCTGCTGCTGCTGCTGCAGCGCGCCGCGGCGGCGGGGCCCCGTACCCTGGGGGCCCCCCGTCCTTGCCGCTGCCGCGGCCGAAGCCAACCTGCTCCGGACTGGAGGGGGCCCCCAGGGGAGGCCCCGCAGCAGCAGCAGCAGCAGCAGCAGCAGCAGCAGGTGACCAGTGGTCAGCTGGGAGCTGCTGCAGGCGGCGGCACTGTGGGGAGGCCCGGCAGTGCATTCCGGTGTATGCGCATACACCGCAGCTGTGCGCAAAGTCGCAGCAAATGATTCGGGTGTATCGACAGCAGCGGCTGCTGGAGCTGTGGGAGAAGCTGGACCCGCAGCAAGAAGAAGTTGCTGATTTGTTTTGTTTGCATGCAGTTGCTGCTGCGCTGCAGCAGCACGAGCGGCGCTTCCTGCAGGCGGTGGTGCCTGCGCTGGTGCAGCAGGCGGTTTGCTGCTGCAGCAGCGACGCAGCAGCAGCAGCAGACGGGGGCCCCTGGCTGCCCCCGCAGCTGGACCCTTTGCTGCAGCTGCATGCGCAAAACCCCACAAAAGAGGGCCCCGTCAAAATTGGGACTTCAGCTGCTGCTGCTGCTGCTGCTGCTGCTGCCGGGCGCGCGGAGGAGGCGGGCGAAGCGCTGCAGACGCCGCTGCAGCAGCAGCAGCAGCAGCAGCAGCAGCAGCAGCAAGCCGCGCAGCTCTTCCGACGCCTCGCAAGAGAAAGCGGACGCGCAGTTATGCTCGACGGAGACAAAGAAGCAGCAGATGCTTCAGCAGCACCTCACTTGTTTGTCCCCAAGTCTCTTTTTGTGTCTCTTTGCATGCAGCTGCTGCAGCAAGCTTTTGGCATTCCCGAGATAGATGCTTACAGAGACAAGCTCAGCCGCTGCTGCAGACAAGCTGCTGCTGCAGTGGACCCGCGAGCAGCAGCAGCAATCCCCAAGCCCCACGTCGAGGCCTTCGCCCGCAAGCTGCAGCAGCAGCAGCAGCAGCAGCAGCTGCTGCTGCTGCAGCAGCAGCAGCAGCAAACCGCCCGTCGCCGCACCCGCTCCCTCCCCCCCTGCGGAGACCCCACTTGCTGCTTCGAGGAGACCCAAAGAGCAGCAGCAAAACGCTGGACTCGCTTTGATGCCATTATCAGCAGATTTGTTCGCAAGCGGCAGCAGCAGCAGCAGCAGCAGCAGCAGCAGCTTTCCCTCAAGGAGCTCAGAGAGGCAGAGGACTGCACCTTCCACCCCGAAATCAACCCGACTCCCGCCCCGCTACCTCAAAAAGCGGCAGCAGCAGCTGCAGCAGCAGCTGCAGCAGCAGCAGCAGCAGCAGCAGCAGCAGCACGAGCTGCTGCCCACAGACCCCATGGCGATTTTTCGACAGTTCTGCAGCAGATATGTCCCCGATGACAGGTGCAGCAAATTGATGGCATCTTTAGAAGAATGTTCTTTCCAGCCAAACGCGTACAAGTGTGTGCAGCAGGAGCGGCGTCGGCAGCAGCAGCAGCAGCAGCAGCAGAAGCAGCAGCAGCAGCAGCAGCAGCAGGGGCCGCCCGGCTGCTGCGGCGGCGGAGAGGAAGCAACTGCTGCTGCTGTCGACGCCATCTTTGCAATGCTGGACTCTCCATTTGATGCTGTTTTTGAAGCAGATATAAAGCAGTGGCTGCAGCAGGACGAGCAGCAGGAGGAAGCAGCAGCAGCAGCAGCAGCAGCAGCAGACGGGGACGCAGCCAAGGCGAGGCTGCTGCGGCAGGCAAGACTTGCTGCTGCTGCACCTAAGAAGTGGCTGCTAGATGGCAGAGAGCCGCAGCACAGAGAACGGAGGCAGTGCCCCCGTTTGGCTCAGTGCTGCCTGGGGTTACCTGGGCAGCAGCAGCAGCAGCAGCAGCAGCAGCAGCAGCAGCAGCCAGTCATAGTGCTGGAGGCCCCAGCAGCAGCAGCGACGTCCCCCGAGAGCGCAGCAGCAACTGCGAGGTCCTTTGCCCGCAGCAGCAGCAGCAGCAGGGGCTGCCCGCAGCCTCCTCTTGTCCCCTACAGCTCTCGAACCACAAACCCTGTTGAAAAGTGAGACCCTCCAGCCTCAGAGTCCAGGGTTTAGGGTTTAGGGTTTAGGGTTTAGGGTTTAGGGTTTAGTGTGGGGAGTGTTCAAGCTGGGCGAGCAGGTGGTGAAAGGAATGTTTAGGGTTTAGGGTTTAGGCTTTGCTTGGGCGTTCCTTGTCTGGGCACGCGCGTGGAATGAAGGTTTAGGGTTTAGGGTTTAGGGTTTAGGGTTTAGGGTTTAGAGTTTACTGTTTCAGATGTTTGGGGCGTCCCTGGGCGGCGCTTGCGGGGTGGCACTTCGGAGCGCGGGTTTAGGGTTTATGGCTTAGGGTTCAGGACTAAGGGTTTAGGGTTTAGGGTTTAGGGTTCAGGACTAAGGGTTTAGGGTTTAGGGTTTAGGGTTTAGGGTTTAGGGTTTGTGCGTTGTTGGCAGGTGGAAGGAGGGTTTGCGGGGGGGTTACTTGCTGCCTTACTTGCGTTTTTCTTTGGAGAGAGAAGAAGCAAAAGAAAAACAAGAAAGAAGACTGGCAGTTCGCAAAGAAGACTGGAGTCGCTATATTAGGGTTTCGGGCAGGGGTTTGGAAACCCGCGCTTTGCCCCGCGAGGGTTTGCTCCACGACATCTGCAAAGAGCTCACCCAGCCCCAGCGTCAGCCTGCTGCTGCTGCTGCTGCTGCTGCTGATGCTGCTGCTGTTGCTGCTGTTGCTGCTGCTGCTTCTGGTGCTGTTTGTGTTGCTGTTGCTGCTGCTGCTGGTGGGTGCCTGGCGCTTGCAGCGTTGCTGCCGCTCTGCGTCTTTGCTTCCCGGGGCGGCTTCTGCTACTACTGCTGCTGCTGCTGCTACTTCTGCTGCTGCTGCTGCTACTTCTGCTGCTGCTGCTGCTGCTTGTTTTGCTGCTGACGCTCGCTGCTGCGCTGCGTCTCCTTTTGCTGCAGCTGCTCCTCCCCCCACACTTTGGGAGCACCGGCGGCGGCGGCGGCCTGGGCTGGACCGGGGCCCGGACTGCCGTACGTACACCGCAGCAGCAGCAGCAGCAGCAGCAGCAGCAGCGGGAGAAAGCAGCAGCTACGCAGCGGCCCTGCTGCGCTCCGCCGACGCAGCAGACTGCAGCAGCAGCAGCAGCAGCAGCAGCGCTGCTGCAGCGCCGACTGTCTTTACAGTGCCGACGCCGCCGAGGCGCCAGGAGCTGCGGGACAGCCACCAGCTGTACGTACAGCTGGCAGCAGAAGCAGCAGCAGGAGCTCTCAAACTTCCTCCGAAAGTTGTGGGAGTCAAAAAAGATAAATTTAAATATTTGGAAAGTCAACTCGCCAAACTCCAGCCCCCCCTCATCGTCTGTCCAGACACCCCGAACTAGCCCTCCTCTCCGGTGTACGTACACCCCGACGCAGGCGCTGAGGTGTACAGGCACCTCGCAGGTGTACGTACACCGCACCAGCAGCAGCAGCAGCAGCAGCAGCAGCAGCAGCAACAGCAGCAGCAAGTTAAGCTGTGCGGACGCCCCAAGCGACTTGAGGTGTACGGACACTCGCGGAAGCTGAATGAGCTCCAGCCAATTCGCGGGGTGTATGTACACCTCAGTTCTCTTCAGGTGTCTGTTTACACCCCTGCAGTTTCAAGTGTATGTACACCCCAGAGGACTTGCGGTGTATGTACACCCCAGTGGATTTGAAGTTTGTGTAAACGTGAATTTGAAGTGTCTGTACACCCAAGTGCATTCGGGCTGTATGTGCACCCCAGTGGATTTGAGGTGTATGTACACTCCAAGATTTAAAGTGTATGTGCACCCCAGTCGATCTGGGGTGTATGTACACCCCAGTGTGTTTGGAGTGTACTTGAATTTGGGGTGTATGTACAGTGAATTTGGGGTGTATGTACAGTGTTTTTAGGGTGTATGTACACCCCAGTAAATTTGGGGTGTACGTACACCCCAGTGAACTTGGGGTGTACGTACACCTCAGTGAATTTGGGGTGTATGTACACCCCAGTGAACTTGGGGTGTATGTACACCCCAGTCAATCTGGGGTGTATGTACACCCCAGTGAATTTCGGGTGTATGTACACCCCAGTAAACTTGGGGTGTATGTACACCCCAGTGCATTTGGGGTGTATGTACACCCCCGTTAGTTTTAGGTGTACGTACACCGCAGCAGATTTGGGGTGTACGTACAGGTCAGTTGCACCGAAAGCGGCTTCTGCGGGGTCTGTGGCCTTTTGCATTTTCTTTTTTTTCCGCTTTCCACTTTGTCGTTTTGGCATTTTAAGAGTTTCAATTTGAGTCGGTCTTTGTCTGAAGAGCCGCTCGCTCCAGGGGAGGCGGGCCTAGGGTTTAGGGTTTAGGGTTTAGGGTTTAGCGGCTCGGCCACTATTTGTTTCTCTTTTCCTTGTTTTTGTTTTGGAGACAAAAAGACAGCTACAGACGTTCCCAAACAAAGAATAAGAGTCAGAGTGTTTCTCACTAGAGTCCCTATCTGCAGCAGCAGCTGCTGCTGCAGCAGCAGCTGCTGCTGCTGCAGCAACAGCTGCTGCTGCTGCTGAAGCAACAGCTGCTGCGACAAGAGCTTCTGCTGCAGCGCATTGCAGCAGCACTGCAGCGGGGCTTCCATTTTTAGGCATCGCGCCGCCCACGCGCTGCTGCTGCCCTGGCAGCAGCAGCAGCAACGGCAGCAGCAGCAGCAGCAAAAGCAGCAGCAGCAGCAGCAGCAGCAGCAGCCGACTAGCAGCAACTCAAGGAAAGGGACTCTAGGGTGTCTGTACACTTCAGTTCAGGACGCAGCTGTTGTCTCCGGCTCCCTCCAGAAGAGCAGCAGCTCTTTGTATCCCTCGGAAAGGGTTTAGGGTTTAGGGTTTAGGGTTTAGGGTTTGCTGCTGCTCGAAAGGAGACCCAAGTCCCTCGCCGTGGTGCCCGTGGGAGAAACCCCTTCTGCCTGCGCCGCAGCAAAAGGAGCCATTTCAAAAGCGTCTCCTTTTGCTGCTGTTGCTGCTGCTGCTGCTGCTTGCTGCAGTTTCTTTGCTGCTGCTTCGAAGCATTTAGTATTTGAATCAAATGTTTAAAAACATTTAAATCCAATTCAAATTATTTATTTGACTCAAAAGCTGTTTCTTTGGATCCTTTTGAAGCAAACAAACCACCAAGACACACGCAGTCTTCTGCTGTGCTCAGTGGTGCTGCTGCTGCTGCTGCTGCTGCTGCTGCTGCTACTTCTACTGCTGCTACTGCTTTAGCTGCTACTGCTGCTGCTGCTTCGCTGCCGCTGCTATCGCCTCATCTGCTGCTGCTGCCGCTTCTTTGCTGCTGCTGCTACTGCTGCTGCTGCTGCTACTGCTGCTGCTGCTGCTGCTACTGCTGCTGCTGCTGCTACTGCTGCTGCTGCTGCTGCTGCAGCACCTGCATGTGTCTTCTGAAGATTCCGTGGATGGCCCTGCTGTCGCTCTCGACGCTGGCAATGGCCTCGTGGAGTCTTTGCTTCTCGAGCTGCAGCCCCTCGACTTCTTCGCACAGCTGCTGCACTTCAGCCCGCAGCGTCCCGGCTTCTTGCTGCGCTGCTGCAGCACGTGACCTGCAGCAGCAGCAGCAGCAGCAGCAGCAGCAGCAGCAGCAGCAGCAGCAGCAGCAGAGCAGGGGGGGAGCGTGAGCTGCTGGGGCTCCGCCTCGCTGTGCAGGCGGCCCCGGCGGCGACGGCCGGCAGCAGGAGATACGGGAAAAGGAGCAGCAGCAGCAGCAGTAGCAGCAGCAGCTGCTGCTGCTGTTGTAGCAGCAGCAGCTGCTGCTGCTGCTGCTGCAAAGGAAAGAAAGCGAGTAAGACTAGAAGGAGACAAGAGGAAAGACGAAGACAGCGGGAAAAGAAAAGCAGCATTTGGTGCATGAGCAGCAAATAAACAAATTCTGAAATAAGAGAGGAGAAATGAATGATAGAAAATAAATAAATAAATAAATAAATAAATAAATAAATAAATAAATAAATAAATAAAATATAAGCAAATAAATAAAATCCAACAAGGCATGCTTAAAAACAAGTGAGTCATCATAGTCGAGGCAAAACAGAAACGAATAGAGTCGAGACAGACGAATGCAGACAGAGAGCAGCAGCAGCAAGGCAGCAGCAGCAGCAGCAAGGCAGCAGCAGCAGCAGCAAGGCAGCAGCAGCAGCAGCAAGGCAGCAGCAGCAGCAGCAGGGCAGCGACGGAGCTCCACGAGCAGCAGAAATTTAAAGCTAGTGAACTCAGGCGCCAGCAAAGCAACCATGCGCGTTGCTGCCGCTGTTTTCCGCTGCTGCTGCTGCTGTTGCTGCTGCTGCTGCAGCAGCAGCAGCAGCAGCTGCTGCTGCTGCTGCTCACCTCAGCATGTGCGAGTCATGTGCATATTTCTCTTCGGTGTCTCTCAGCTGCTGCCGCAGCCGCCGCGCCTCCGTTTCCGTCTCACGCCGCAGCCGGTCAGTTCTGTCAGCAGCAGCAGCAGCAACAGCAGCAGCAGCAGCAGCAAGAGCAGCAGCAACAACAATAACGACAGCAATAAATGCGGCGGCAGCAGCAGCAGCAAATGCAGCAGCAGGAGGAGCAGCCGCGACAACAAAAGCAGCAGCAGAAGATGCAGCGGCAGCAGCGACAAAAGCAGCAGCAACAAACGCAGCAGCAAAAGTAGCAGCAGCAGCAGCAGCAGCAGCAGCAGCAGCAAATATGGCTGAGATGCCCATATCTGAGTTTGAAAACCCTAAACCCTAGGAGGCTGAGATGCCCATATCTGAGTTTGAAAACCCTAAACCCTAGGAGCAGCAGCTGAGCTGTGCATGTCTTTTCTGTATCTCTTTTTCTTTTTTTTCTTTTTATTATATTTTATTTCTTTTATCTCTTTTTGTCTCTTTTGTTTTTTTTCATTTGTGTCTTTGTCTATTTGTCTCCTCCGTGCTTCTCTTCCTTCTGCTGCTGTCCTTCGACGTTTTGCTTCTGCTCTCCTTGCAGCAGCAGCAGCAGCAGCAGCAGCAGCGGCAGCAGCAGCAGCAGCAGCAGCAGCAGTTTGCTTGCCTTGATTTGTAGTCTTCTCTGAGTCGAGTCTCCAGCTGCTGCCTCTCAGCAGCAGCAAGAGACTTTGCTTCCAGCATGTCGTTCTCGTGCTGCCGCCTCTCCTGCTGCAGCTGCTGCTGCAGCTGCTGCTGCAGCTGCTGCTGCTCTGCCCTCTCCAGCGCATTTTGCTTCTGCGAAGCTCAGCAGCAGAAGCAAATGCAGCGGCAACTTATGCAGCAGCAGCAAACGCGTGAGCAGCAGCAGCAAGAACCTACCTATGGACAGCAGCAGCAGGTACATAAGCAACAAAAGCAGCAGCAGCAGCAGCAGCAGCAGACACAGCGCATACTCTAGCAGCAGCAGCAGTAAAAAAGCAGCAGCGGGAGCGACACAGAGAAAAACAGCAGAGGCACCAACTACATCCGAAGCAGCAGCAGCAGCAGCAGCAGCAGCAGCAGAAGCAGCAGCAGCAGCAGCAGCAAGTCAGGCGCCAGCAGCACGAGCAATCGCCGGACCTTCAGCAGCAACGGCGAACGCAGCAGCAATTACAGCTACACATGCAGCAGCAAGCGCAGCAGCATCAGCAGTGAGAAGAGCACAGACAGCAGCAGCAGCTGCTGCTGAAAAAGCACCAGCAGCACCAGCGCAGCAGCAGCAGAAGGAGCAGCAACAAGAAGAACAACAAAGACAGCAGCATTAAAAGCAGCAGCAACAACAACTACAAGAACATCGGCAGCAGCAGCAGCAGGGCACTTCAGCGCTAGAAGAACAGCAGCAGCAGCAGCAGCAGCAGCAGCAGCAGCAGCAGCAGCACAAGCAGCAGCAGCAGCAGCAGCAGCAGCAGCAGCAGCGCACTTCAGCGTCTGCTGCCTTCGCTTCAAGCCTTCTAAGAAGTCCCTTGGAGGTTTCCAGCTCTTCCTCCCGAGCAGCAAGATGAGCTTCTAAAGATAACTTCGTGCTGAAGACACAGACGCACAGCTGCTGCTGCTGCTGCTGCTGCTGCTGCTGCTGCTGCTGCTGCTGCTGCTGCTGCTGCTGGCAAATGGAACTAGAGTCACAGTCTCAAGCGCAGCAAATGCAGCGATTATTATTCTGCAGCAGCAGCTGCTGCTGGCGCTGCTGCTGCAGCTGCTGCTGCAGCTGCTGCTGCGGCTGCTGCTGCTGCTTCTGCTGCTGCTGCTCCTGCTGCTACCAAAAGTGGTTCGGGAGGATCAGCAAGTGCAGCCCACTCTTCCAGAATGCGCAGTTGCTCGTCGAATCTGCGAAAGGCAAATAAACTCTAAGCGCTAAACCCTAAACCCTAAACCCTAATCCCAACCCTAAACCCTAAACCCTCTCCCCTCAACCCTGCATCTGCAAATGTCGACCCATGGCACTCTGCAGACCCTCTTGAACTCACTGGCCCGTAGCACCATAGGGTTTAGGGTTTAGGGTTTAGGGTTTAGCGCGTAGGTCCGAGGGCCTAGGGTTTAGGGTTTAGGGTTTAGGGTTTAGGGTTTAGGGTTTAGGGGTTAGGGTTTAGGGTTTGACCTGGCTTTGCACTGCTGCTCCCTGTCTCTGCAGGCGCGTTCGAAGGCGCCTTCGACGGCCTGGCGAAGTTCTGGCAAAGAAGAATTTAAAAGAAAAGAAAAAGTTCTATTTGTTTCAAATTCCATTTCTGCTTCTCTTCCTTTTG
The DNA here is from genome assembly GCF_000499385.1 of Eimeria necatrix. NCBI lineage: Eukaryota > Apicomplexa > Conoidasida > Eucoccidiorida > Eimeriidae > Eimeria > Eimeria necatrix. The sequence continues at coordinate 19,838 of NW_013651798.1, read as the reverse complement.
CTGCTGCTGCTGCTGCTGCTGCTGCTGCGCTGCACAGGCAGCAGCACCGCCACAGCTCCAGCAGCCGGCAACGCACGCGCCCGCACTCCTCAGACGCCTGCACTCCAAACCCTAAACCCTAAACCCTAAACCCTAAACCCTAAACCCTAAACCCTAAACCCTAAACCCTAGCGCGGACACCGAACAGTGATGCTACACGGGGTAAATGCTAAGCGCTTGACTGAACACTAGAAATGTAAAACCCGAAAAGTGCACCCTGAACCCTAAACCCTAAACCCTAAACCCTAAACCCTAAACCCTAAACTCTAAACCCTAGACTCTAAACCCTAGGTAGGCGCCCTTTACACAAGCCCTAAGCCCGAAACCAGAAATCGTGTATACTAGCCACCAAAAAACAAACCCTAAACCCTAAACCCTAAACCCTAAACCCTAAACCCTAAACCCTAAACCCTAAACACACACACGGCCAAACCCTAGCCCCTGCTGCGCAGCAAGCCATCCCCGCGGTAGTCGCGCCCAACGGCTTTGGGCCAAAGGCCAAAGGGCCAGTAGGCCCTAGGGTTTAGGGTTTAGGGTTTAGGGTTTAGGGTTTAGGGTTTACTTTTGTGTGTTCGATCTGGAGGTGGCTGAGCCTGTGGTGGAGGGTTTCCTTCTCGCGGGCCAAAGCCCTCGCTAGGGTTTGGCTTTCTTCAAGGGCCCTTCGGGTTTCTTCCATTTGCTGCTGCTGCTGCTGCTGCCGATGTGCTGCTGCTTCTGCTTCGCTGGCCAAAGCCCCCTTTTCCTGCTGCAGCAGCGACAGCTGCTGCTGCAGCTCAGACAGCCGCTGCTGCTGGCAGCTTTGCTCTTCCAGCGAGCCTTGCAGGCGGCCCTCGAGTTCCTGCGCGCCCTCGCAGCTAGGGTTTAGGGTTTAGGGTTTAGGGTTTAGGGTTTGAGGGCCTGGCGGCTCCTCACGGGTGTGCAACTCCAACTTTAGCGAAAAGCAGCATTTAATGTAAAATGCAAATGTCTGAAAATAAATATTTTTTATTTTTCGAAAAAGATTTTAACTCGAAGTCAAATTGCAAATCAGTGAGGCCCGTGCGGTGTACGTACACCTGCGAGGTGTACGTACACTCTGCTGCATGCGTTTCGTTCTCAAGTGCAAATTTAATAATTCTTTTTTCGCGTTAATTATATTTATTTGTTGCAGTTTGTTTCATTTATTCTTTATTCTTTTATTTTACTTTATTTATCTGCATGCAAGTCAAACAAATTCCAAAAATCCATTTTCAACTTTTGCTGCCAAGTGTAAAGACACTGAAGCTCATGCTGCAGCCCAAAAGCAAAAGCCCCAAAAGTGCCATTTGTGGGGCCCCACTTTGCATGCGCATGCAATGTGCATGCAATGTGCATGCAGTGCGCATGCAATGTGCATGCAATGTGCATGCAGTGTGCATGCAATGTGCATGCAGGGCTTTTGCAAGGAGTGCATGCAGCAGGTCGTGAAGACAAACAAAGAATAAATAAATCCGCTTCTGGCACGCATGCATGCATGCAAAAACACTTTTTTTGCATTTGGGGCTTTTGCATGCATGCATGCATGCATGCATGCAAAACACCTTTTATTTGCTCTGGGGGCTTTTGCATGCATGCAAATTTGCAGTTTCTCTAAAAGACAATATTGCAGCAGACTTGCGCATGCATGCATCTGTGCTGCAGCAATTCAAAAAATATCCTTTTAGCATTTATTTATTCCTATTATTATTATTGTTAGATTTGTTTTAGTTTATTTAATCTTATTTGATTTTACTTTATTATATTATATTATATTATATTATATTATGTTATATTATATTATATTATATTGTATCATATTATATTATATTATATTATATTATATTACATCATATTATATTACATTATATTATATTATATTATATTATATTATATTGTATTATATTATATTATATTATATTATACTGTATTATGTTATATTGTATTTTGTTTTTTTTATTTTATTTTATTTTATTTTATTTTTCTTTGCAAAATGCATTTAAATGGTAAATGAATGAAGCGAAAGTGCAAAGAAACCCAAGCCGTAAACCCTAAACCCTAAACCCCCAACCCCAAACCCCAAACCCTAAACCCCCAACCGCAAGCCCCAAACCCTAAACCCCATCCCCTAAACTCCAAACCCTCCCCCCCAAGCCCCAAACCCCAAACCCTAAACCCTAGGCGCGGACTCCAAGTCCTCCCCCCAAACCCCAAACCCTAAACCCTAAACCCTAAACCCTAGGCGCGAGGTGTCTGTACAGCTGGGGCTGCGGGGTGTACGTACACCCGAAGACTCACTCCGATTTGCATTTTGTCTTTTCTGGAAAGTGCTTTTACTCTTCCTAAAGTGGCAGCAGTTTCTTCGAGTCTTTTAATTAAAGACTCAGATTGTCTTCTTTGTTTTGCTGCTTCTTCTTCCCGCTGCAGCAGCCGCTGCTGCAGCAGCTCCGTCTCCTGGCCGTGCGCAACGCGCAACTCCTCCCTGAGATCCCACAAACCCTAAACCCTAAACCCTAAACCCTAAACCCTAAACCCTAAACCCTAGACCCTAAACCTTAAGCCCTAAACCCTAAACCCTAGACCCGAAATCCGAAACCCTGAACCCTAAACCCAAACCCTAAACCCCTAAGACTAAACTCCAATCCCTAAACCCTAAACCCTAAACCCTAAACCCTAAACCCCACGCCCGAAACCCTAAACCCTAGGCCCGAAACCCTAGACCCTGATTCCGAGGGCCCAGACTCCAGACCCGAAACATAAACCCTTAACCCAAGAGCCCAGACCTTAAACCCTAAACCCTAAACCCTTAACCCAAGAGCCTAGACCTTAAACCCTAAACCCTAATCCCTAAACCCTAAGGTGCCATTTGCATGCAAAAGAATGAAGCGGGGCCCTAACTGCTGCTGCCTCTGTAGACATAAGGGTCTGAGGGGCCCCACAGTTTAGGGTTTAGGGTTTAGGGTTTAGGGTTTAGGGTTTAGGGACTCGCCTGAGGGCCTCCAGGGCCCTGCGTCTCTCATCTGCTGCCATTCTGAGGGTGTCTTCTTGCTGCTGCGCTGCTTGCTGCTGCAGCGAGCGCAGCCGAGCTTCCCAATCTGCTGCTGCTGCTGCTGCTGCTGCAGTTAAAGACCTTCGAGTTTCTGCTGCTTCTTCCTGCATCCCTTCTAGCGCCTGCGACAGCCGCTGGCACTCCGCCTTCTGCGACTCCCGCGCCTGCGCGCCCCAAACCCTAAACCCTAAACCCTAACTCCTAAACCCTAAACCCTAAACCCTAACTCCTAAACCCTAAACCCTAAACCCTCAAATGGGGACCCGGAAACGGAGTCGCGGGACATCTGCTACCAGCCATCTGCACAGGGAGCGCTATTCTATATTTCTTGTTGAAAGGTTAAAAAGTTTTAATTCTGTGCTTAGGGTTTAGGGTTTAGGGTTTAGGGTTTAGGGTTTAGGTTTGGGACGCATCAAGGAGGAAAAGAGAGAGACAAAGCAAGCGCTTTAACCTAGAGTGCAGGACTAAGGGTTTTGAGTTTAGGGAGGGTTTAGGGTTTGGGGTTTAGGGTTTAGGGTTTAGGGTTTAGGGTTTAGGGTTTAGGGTTTAGGGTTTGGGGTTTGTGGCGGACTGCGAGTTCGTTTTGTAGCTGCTGCTTGTGTCTGTGGCAGTCCCTCTTGAGGGTTTCTGCTTCTGCTTCCTTTGCATGCAGCTGCAGCCGCAAACTTTCTGCTTCTTGATTTGCTGCTGCTGCTGCTTGCCGCAGCCGCTGCTGCTCCAGTTCGCCTTCGGCCTTTTCGGACTTCAGCTGCGACACCCTCACCTGCACGCACACACACGCAGCCGCTGCTGCTGCTGCTGCTGCTGCTGCTGCTGCTGCTGTTGCTGCTGTTGCTGCTGTTGCTGCGCTTGCTGCTGCTGCTGTTACTGCTGCTGCTGCGCTTGCTGCTGCTGCTGCTGTTGCTGCGTTTGCTGCTGCTGCTGCTGTTACTGCTGTTGCTGCGCTTGCTGCTGCTGCTGCTGCTGCGGTTGCTGATGCTGTGGCTGCTGCTGCTGAGACTGCTGTTGCTGCTGCTGGTAATGAGAGCTGCAGCCATAGCCACGTGCGCAACAAACCCAGTGGCTATTAGGCTGCTGCTGCTGCTGCTGCTGCTGCTGCGGCTATTGCTCCTGCTGCTGCCTGTCCTGGTAGTGGTAGTAATGCTACTGATTTTGCTGCTGCTGCTGCTGCTGTTGCTGGAACTCATTATGGACACCCGCAGCAAACCCTCTACGCCGTCGCAGCAGCAGCAGCTGCTGCGAGGGTTTAGGGAGTTGGCTGAAGGTGTGCTGCATCTCGAGCCGAAACACTCTTTAGGGTTTAGGGTTTAGGGTTTAGGGTTTAGGGTTTAGGGTTTGTGCAGCAGCAGCAGCAGCAGCAGCAGAAGCAGCAGCAGCAGCAGCAGCAGCAGCAGCAGCAGCAGGGGCAACAGGGGCAACAGCAGTGGCAGCAAGAGGCGTTTGGGAGTGGCCGCTGCTCTGGCGGCCGCAGTGGGCTGTGGCGGTGAGGTCTAGGGTTTAGGGTTTAGGGTTTAGGGTTTAGGGTTTAGGGTTTGTCTTGCCTCCTTCTGCAGACGGCCAGCTCCCCCTTAAGGCTGGCTATTTCTGCTGTTTGTTCAGAGCATTGCTGCTGCAGCTCCCTCAGCTCTCTGCAGCAGCAGCCAAACCCTCAGCCCCACACAAACTTCTAATTCTCTTGAAGAATCTTTGGGGCCCCCCAGGGGGCCCCCAGGGGGCCCCCAGGGGGCCCCCAGGGGCCCCCTAGGAACCGTTGGAGCCTGCAGAGTACCCTAATGGCCTTTCAAACAACTCTCGGGAACCCCGGAGGGCCCCCGGGGGCAGCAGCAGCAGCAGCAGCAGCAGCAAGAGCAGCAGCAGCAGCAGCTAAAAGCCCCTGGGGGCCCCAGGCGCTTTTACGGCCTTTGCCCTCGTTTGGGGCCCCAAGGGGCCTCTCAAGCCACTTGAGCAGCAGCAGCAGCAGCAGCAGCATCAGCAGCAGCAGCAGCAGCAGCAGCACGACCCCCTCACCACCAGCACCACCACCACCATCAGCAAGACGCCCATCCCCAGCAGCAGCAGCAGCAGCAGCAGCAGCAGCAGCAGCAGCAGCAGCAGCGGGAGTTGGCTTGCCTGAGGAGACTTTTGAGTTCGTTGCCGCTGCCTTTTGCTGCTTCGACAGAGGCCTGGACAAGAGCCTCTTTGTGGCGGATGTCAGTAAGAAGAGATCTTTCACTTGCTTCCAAAGAAGCAACTCGCTGCTGCAGCGCAGCAAGTTCTTTCGAGCCTGCAGCAGCAGCAGCAGCAGCAGCAGCAGCAGCAGCGCCGCTTGGCAGACACCCGCAGGGCCCGTGCCCTGAGCAGCAAAGGCAACAGCCGCAGCCAAACAAACTGCCAGCCGCTCGCACTTTCCTGCTGCTGCTGCTGCCGCTGCTGCTGCTGCTGCTGCTGCTGCTGCTTCTGCTGCTGCTGCTGCTTAGGGAGATCAGGGAGAGAGAGGAAGCAAAAAGAAGCGGAGGAGGAGAAGGGAAATAAACAAAAGACACAAAAGAGAAAATAGGAGAAGCAAAAAGGAAACAAAGGAGACAAAACAAAAGGATAAAAGAAACAAAAAAGGCAAAAAATGCAGAAAAAAGACAAAAAAGATGAAAAAAAGAAACCAAAGAGAGCATTCAAGGAAGCCAAAAAGGAGAAAATAAAAAGATAAAAAGGAGAAAAAGGATCGATTAAAAGGGAGACAAAGAGAGACTAAAAAGGAGACAAAAAGGAATCCAAAAAGGTCCAAAAAAAGATCCAAAAAGATCAAAAAAGATCAAAAAAGATCAAAAAAGAGACACAAATTGAGCGCTCACGGCCACAAAATGCTTCGCCCAATCTGCTGCTGCTGCCTCTGTCGAGGCTGCTGGAGGAGCGCCGCAGAAGTCCGCGGGGGTGGTGGTGCGGCACGCGGCCAAACCCCTGCAGCAGCAGCAGCAGCAGCAGCAGCAGCAGCAGCAGCAGCAGCAGCGGTGGCAAGGGGGGGGGTGGGAGCAGCAGCAGCAGCAAGGGGGGAGTGGCAGCAGCAGCAGCAGAAGCGGCGGCTGATACGGCAGCGGAGGCTGCTGCGCAGGCAGCAGCAGCACGGAGGCCCGGGGAGAGCAGCAGCAGCAGCAGCAGCAGCAGCAGCAGCAGCGGGGGCCGACAGCAGCAAGGGCAGCAAGAGCAGCGGCAGCAGCAGTAGCAGCTGCTGCTGCTGTTCCAGGGGAAGTTCGTTTTGCTTACATCGCGGGATCGCGAATGCAGAGGACACTGGTCCTGTGTACACACCTAAACCCTAAACCCTAAACCCTAAACCCTAAACCCTAAACCCTAAACCCTAAACCCTAGTGAGTTAGCGGTGTAGATCTGTTGAGTAGTTTTCTTAGCGCAGAATCAGAATCAGCAGCAGCAGCAGCAGCAGCAGGTGCTCCGTGTAGCTCTAACTGATGCCCTACTTATCTCATTATATATATATATATATTTACATATATGTATATATATATACTTTTCTATGATTGCAAAAGTATATTTAGAAACAAAAAAATCATTTTATTTATATTTTATAAATCTTTTTAAAAGTGTTTCCCTGAAAAGGCGCAGCAGCCCCTGCGTGCGCAGCTCCGCGGTGTCTGTACACCTCAGCAGAACCTTCTCTTTGTTTGCCGCCGCATTCGATTTAAAAATGAAAAATGAAAATATATTTTTATTTCATTTGCATCTAGAGGGCACTATAGAGTTTATTTATTGAGAATAATATTTTTATTTTTTGCTTTTTGTCCTTCTGGGCCATTTAAAGTCTACATAAATCAACAAGTATATTTTATAAGTAAAATGGCCCAAAGTTATCTTTTAGACTAAATATACATATATGTATGTCTATGTATATATCTATTTATATATGTGTATTCATATATATATGTATATATATCTATGTATAAGTATATATATTTACGTATATACATATATATATATATAGATGTATATATATATATATATAGATGTATATATATATATGTATATATATACATATATATATACATATGCACACATATATATATATATATATACACATTTATATAAAAATATATATACATATATATATGTATTTACATATAAATACTAATTAAAATATATTAACACTCTTTAATCCAAAGAATCCCCACTGCATATTTATGTAAATATATACATACATATATATGTGTATATCTATATATATGGTAAGTAAAATATATATATATTCTTTAATCCAAACATTCCACACTACATATTTGTATAAATATATACATGCATATATATATATATATAAATAGTAAGTAAAATATATTTATATACTTTAATCCAAACAATCTACACTTCCACATATTACTTGAAAATCAGGAATTTAATCCAATAATGTTTATATTCACTCCTGCTCTAATTTGCACTTGTGTGTCTTTTTAATTATTTTTTTATAATTCAATAAATGCATATGTTAGCAAATACCCCGTAGAGTTGGTGGGAATTAGTTAAATATATATGTATTTATTTTATTTATTTATTTATTTATTTGTATTTATTTATTTTTGTTTATTTATTTATTTATCTGTCAATGCTGTTTTATTTGACGCTGTGTTTACTTTATATTTATTTCCACTTTATTCTTTTGTTGCATGCATTTCTTTATATGCATGCAATCCACTGGCAGGCAGTAATAAGCGAATGTTATTATTAAATGGAATTTATTTAGAAATAAAATTAAAGATAATAATAAATAAAAAAGGTAAAATCGATTTTAAAAATGGAATTTAATTTGAAATAATAATAACTATAATAATAAATAAAAACAATAAAAAGGCAAAAGCGATTTAGTAAAAGGAATTTATTTAGAAATAACACAAAAATAATAATAAAAACAATTAAAGAGTAAAATCGATTTAATAAATGGAATTTAATTAGAAGTAACACCAAAATAATAATAAATAAAAACAATTAAAAAGTAAAATCGGTTTAAAAGTACTTACAGCCAAAAGTCACTCTTGGGGTGTACGTACAGCTGCGTGTGCTCTTAAGCGCAGCTGTATTTCTTCCTTCTGGTACAAATTGATATGAATATAAATATAAATATAAATATAAATATAAATATAAATATAAATATAGTTATTAATATTAATAACATTAATATGAATACTAATATTCATATTGACACTAATATTAATGTTAATGTAAATATTAATGCTAATATTAATATTAGTACTACTATTACTATTAATATTAATATTAATATTGATATTAATATTGACATTGGTACTTATGTTTATATTAGTTTTTATTTGTAAGCAAAGATAAATATATGTACAAGTATTAATATAATAGTACATACACAGCGCTGCTGCACTTGAAGACAAAATTCTACTTTTTTGTTTTTAGAAAAATGAAAAGCCAAAAGGGACCACAGACAGCAACTCAGGTGTCTAGACAGCTCACGCGAGCTGTGGGGCCCCCAAAAAGACCCTCTGAACAAACCCGGGTTTAGGGGGGCCCCCAGGGGGCCCCCTCAAGGGGCCCCCCTAAGGGGCCCCCAGGGGGCCCCCCCAAACCCTAAGGAGGCCCTGAGGGGCCTTAAGAGCTGCGCAAGGCGCCCCCATGGGGCCCCTTGAGGCCAGATGGTACTTCTAGATGGCAACAGAGGCGCAGCGGGGGCCCCCTGGGGGCCCCTCCGAGCAAGCCCCAAAACGCATGCAGAGGGGCCCCCAAAGGGCCCTCAATAGGGCCCCCGGGGCCCCCAAAGGGCCCTCAGTAGAACCCCGGGGGCCCCCAAAAAGGCAAGGCTTAAGGAGGGCCCCCCAAAGACCCCCAAATAAACCCCACAGGGGCCCCCTTGCAGGGGCCCCCACAGGGGCCTCCACATAACTCCCCACAGGGGCCCCTTCACAGGGGCCCTCAAGGGGCCCCCACAGGGGCCCCCTAAGGGGCCCCAGAGGCCCATAAGTACCCTCTGGGAAAAGGCAGGGGGGCCCCCTTGGAGCTGCTGCTGGGGGCAAAGAAGACAGCAGTTTTGTGACATTAAAGGGAGCAGCAGGTTTGTGGAAAAGCTGCTTTTGTTTGGAAATAAAAAGAAAATAAAAAGAGAAAAAAAATAATAAAAAAAATAAAACTAAAAGAGATAAAAGGAGGCACGCGGGGCCAGCCGCGAAGAGGCTTTTCCTCCCCCTAGAAAGCGAGGAAAAGAAAACAAAAAAAGACAAAAAGAAATAAAAATAAAAAACAAAAAGAGGAAAATAAAGACAAAAAAGATAAAGAATAAAAGAGACAAAAAGCGAGAACTGGAGACAAAAGAAGAAACAAAAGGAGGCAATGGGGGCCCCAAAAGACAAAAAAAGATAAAAAGACAAAAAAGATAAAAAGACAAAAATGATAAAAGACAAAAATGATAAAAAGACAAAAAAGGGGCTTTGAAGAAACGGCTGGCTGCATCAGCTGAGGTGTACATACACCTGAAGCACCACAGCCAAGCCCAAACTGCCTCCGCCAGTTCCGCCATTAATGCATTTTGCATGCATGCAACTAATTGCATGCATGCAGTTAATTGCATGCATGCAATTAATTGCATGCATTTTGCATGCGTGCAAATGAAAATACGAAACAAGCAAAGAACAAATCTATTTGTGAAATAAATAACAATTTAGAAAATGCATTTTAAGCATTAATGCACAAATGGATAAACATTTCGAAATATATAAATATATAATTATATGCAGATATATGCTAGTGGGTACACACAGCAAGCACCAATAAATAACATTATTTATCTATAATAAATAATACTTATATCTATATATATATATGAATATATGTATACTATAAATATACTATATATGTTGTATATATTATATATATTTTATATATTATTATTTATATTATATATTATTTATATATATTATATATATTGTATATATTATATATACTGATATAAGTATATGTTATAAATGATGTACAAAAGTAATAAAGAGTTAAAGTGCAAACTTGAAAAGATGAAATGAACAGAGCGCATGCAAAGGGCACTTAAAAACAAACAAATCCAGCGCATGCAATAAAGGCATTTGGAGGAAAAGAGGCGAAAACGGAGGCAAAAAAAGCGGAAAAAGCATTAAAATGCATTTCCTGAAAAGCTCTATTTCAGGAGAATGTCTGGAGAAAAAAAAGCGCTTTCAAAGGACACTTTAATCTCCAAAAACCACAAAATATAAATGCCGATGTCTTCGGGGCCCCACAGCCTGGGCTGCGCGGGGTGTACGTACACCCCAGCGCCCGCTGGGGTGTACGTACACCTCCGGCTGCGCGCCTTCTTCTTTTTTCATTCTTTCACATTTAAATTAATTGCTTTTCTAGGGTGATGGACAATCCCCATAAAACGCTCTCGAGCCCAGCTCAGGGCCCTCGCCCCGCTTCTTCTTCTGTCTCCTTTTCTCTTCTCGCTGGGCCCCACAGTTGTTTCAGACCCCCAGGGGGCCCCGGGGCCCCCGAGGCCCCCGAGGCCCCCGGGGGCCCCGGGGGCCCCCGGGGCCCCGGGGGCCCCCGGGGCCCCGGGGGCCTCTGGGGCCCCCGGGGCCCCCCGAGGCTCTGCAGCGCAGACTACCCCGCTAGTACCCCTGGAGTCCCCGCTGGAGGGGCCCCAGGAGGGGGCTCCCGAGGGGCCCCCCGAGGGGCCCCTTGAGAAGGCCCCGGAGAAGACCCCTGAGGGGCCCCCCACAGTTCGCTCGGAGGGGCCCCTGGGGGCCCCCGTGGAAGTGGCGACAGCAAACTGCTGCTGCGTGGCGCTGCTGCTGGCCACAGGGGGGGCCCCCAGTGCTGCAGAGGGGGCCCCCGGGGGGCCCCCCGAGAGGAGGGTACGGGAAGCAGGGGTTGAGGCCTCTCTGCTTAAATAAAAGACAGGAGAGAGGGGCCCCTCATCATCTCGGGCTTTTGCTGCTGCTGAGGGAGACCCCATTTGGGCCCTAGTGGTGTTGCTGCTGCTGGGGGCCCCCCAGCTCTTGCCCGCCGCCTCGGGGGGCCCCCCGAAGTCTGGGGGCCCCCTCCGCAGGGGGGCCCCCAGGGGGGCCCCCGAGGGGGCCCCCCCCGGGGCCTCCAGGGGGCCCCCTGCTGCAGCAGACAGCAGCCGCCCTTCGCATGCAGAAAGAACAAAAGTAAAATTGTCAATTGAGAGTTGCAGCTGCTTAAGTGCAGCAGACACGGCCCCCAGGCTGTCTGTACCCTCCAGCTGGGGCGTGGCCCCCTGGGGGGCCCCCAGGGGGCCCCCGGGGGGTCCCCCGGGGGGCCCCCCTGGGGGGCCCCCAAGGGGGAGGCCCCTGGAAACTCCTTGAAGCAGCAAAGTCCGCGCAATGACCTCGGAGCATTCGTGGAGACGCGGAGACAGCTGCTTCAGGGCCTGCAGCGCGCAGTGCTTCGTGCTGCTGCTGCTGCTGCTGCTGCTGCTGCTGCTGCTGCTGCTGCACAGCAGCCCCGCCTCCTCTGCAGTGCTGTCTCTCGTCTGCTCTCGCGTGTCTTCCGACGCGGCGCGAAGTGTCTCCTCCTGCATCTTTGCGTTCACCATGCTGCTGCTGCTGCTGCTGCTGCTGCTGCTGCTGCTGCTGCTGCTGCTGCTGCTGCTGCTGCTGCTGCTCTGGCTCTGCTGCTGCTGCTGCTGCTGCTGCTGCTGCTGCTGCTGCTGCTGCTGCTGCTGCTGCTGCTGCTGCTGGGGACAGCCAGCTGGTGAGGGCCTCCACCCCAAGGTCCCTCTTGCGCAGCAGTCGCAGTTGGAGCTGCGGGGCACGAGGGGCCCCCGGGGAGGCCCTCTTGGGGGCCCCCTCGGGGGGCCCCGCAGGGGGCCCCCCGGGGGGCCCCCAGGGGGGCCCCCTGGGGGGCCCCCCGGGGGGCCCCCACGGGGCTTGCCGGGGCCTCCGCAGGCGAAGCGTTGGGGGCCCTGGGGAGCCGGTAGTGGGCGGGAGAAGCTGCGGGACTGTTTGTGTGGAGGCCGGGTACTGGGGGGCCCCCCATGCTGGATTTGATTAAGTCATCAAGAGCAATTAAAGAAGGAGGAATTAAAGACTGTCTTCGTTTTGCTGCAGCAGCAAGATGGGGGCACTGCGGACTCAGGGGGCCCCCCACCTCCAGGGCCTTCCCCACAGCTTCTCGGAAGCAGTCCAGGTGCTGTTTGCCGGAGGCGCTGCAGGGGGCCCCCAGGGGGCCCCCCAGGGGGCCCTCCAGGGGGCCCCCCGGGGGGCCCCCCAGGGGGGCCCCCAGGGGGGCCCCCAGGGGGCCCCCGGGGGCCCCGGGGGCCCCCGGATCCACAGACAGGCTCTGGTAAGGCGTGGGACACAGCAGCTCCAGGTCCGCAGGGTACGAGGGGGGCCCCCAAGAGGCCCTTTTCTCCTCGGGGCTGGGGCTGGGGGCCCCCACGTCTGTCTCACTTTCTATTTCTTGAACAGAAAGGGGTACACTTGTTGCTGCTGTGTGCAGCGGCAGCGGCGGCGTGCTGCTGGGGGCCCTCGCGTGGCCGCTGGGGCCCGCATGCAGCTTCTGCAGAAGCCCGGGGGCCCCTGGCGCCCGGGGGGCCCCTGCTGCTGCTGCTGCGCCTCCTCCGGGGGCCCCCTCTTTCGAGGGGCACTGGGGGCCCCCAGGGGCTGCAGGGGGGGCCCCGGGGGACTCGGCTGTCAGCGCAGTCTCGAGGTTGCCCATGGTGGCGGGGCGGCGGCGGTTTAGGGTTTAGGGTTTAGGGTTTAGGGTTTGCGAGGGAAGAAGGCGAGGAGCGGGGGCCCGCCCGAGATCCAGGGGCGCTGAGACGCCAGAATTGAACTTAATTTGACTTTTTTGGTCTTTTTAATTCCCAGAAAATAATAAAAATGAAGAAAGAAGACAGCGCGAGGCAGCAGCAGCTGAGCGCCGGCGTAGTGGTCCGGCGGCAGGCTGTTCATACACCCCAAGCGGGGTGAGCCGCGCAGCGAATGGGGAGGGTGTCAGGAGCCAAATAAGCCTCTAAACCCCTCAAAAAACAAACTAGAAAGACAAAAATAGATTAAATAATAAACAGAAAGTGGAATCTAATTGAAAGGTCCGGCAAACACCGCACGACGGGCCGCTGGTGTACGTACAGTGGCGGCCCGCTGCAGCCGCCCGCTGCTGCAGCCAGTAGCGGGATTTGAAGCAAAATGAACCTAAAAAGGATAAATTTAACTCAATTAATTCATTTTTGTGGTTTATTTAAACTTATATTTAATTTTCAAAGCAGATTTGAAGAAGACAGGCTCAAAATAAGCCCTCACACCCCGCTGCGCCCTGCGAGCTGACTGGCACTGCTACCGGGTGAGCGCACTGACCAAAGGCGGTCTTTTTTGCCTTTTTTACAAATTCATTTAGTTTAGTTTAATTTATTTTAATTTATTTCAATTTCTTTTAAGTTTTAAATGCTTTATTTCTCCCCTTGCTGCTGCAGCAGCAGCAGCAGCGCCTCCGCCGTTTAGTGCGCAGCAGCAGTGAGGTCACCTGCTGCTGCTGCGCCCACGGGCAGAGAGCCCCCGCTTTGTTTATTTGTTTTTTAATGATTAATTTAAATAAATTAATTTCCCTTTATTTATTTTTAATTCGCCAGCCATTTGAAGTCTTTACAATCCTCTTTGCTGCTGCTGCTAGGGGCCTCTAGCAGCAGCAAAGAGGCATAAAGAGGCTCACTACACTTTGCCGCAGCATGCGCCAGAGATTAGGGTTTAGGGTTTAGGGTTTAGGGTTTAGGCCCTGCGGCGCAGGGTCTAGGGCTTATGCCCCAGGATTTAGGGTTTAGGGGCTAGGGCATACGCTTTGGGGTTTAGGGGATAGCGTGTGGGGTTTATGGCTCAAAGGTTAGAGGCTCAAGTCACTTTAGGGTTTAGGGTTTAGGGTTTAGGGCTTAGGGTTAAGGGTCAAGCGTCTCTGAATTAGGGTTTAAGGTCTAGACAAAGGGCACCTTCTTTGTCCCGCAAACGCATCTGTTTTCTCTTCTGAATTATCCGCCCACAAAGCATTTCTGTAGCCGTGGCTAGCTGCTGCAGCTAGCTGCCGCAGCTAGCTGCTGCAGCTAGCCACAGATGCCTCTAGCCGCAGCAGCTGGCTGCCCCTACCTGAGGCAGCAGCAGAGCCAAGTCAAGCCTCAGCAGGCCTTCCTAGGGGTTGGCTAGCTGCAGCTAGCTGCAGCTAGCTAGCTGTTTCTAGCTGCCGCTGGCTGCAGTTAGCTGCAGCTAGCTGCAGCTAGCTGGGCGTCAGCAAAGCCAGTGGCTAGCGAGGGCCAAATCTCTCCAGAAGTGGCTGCCTGTGGGCTAATATAGCTAGCTGGGGCCAGCTGTGGCTAGCTGTGGCTAGCCGTGGCTAGCTGTGGCTATCTTTGGCTAGCTGTATCTAGCTGTAGCTAGCTGTGGCTAGCTATGGGTAGCCGTGGCTAGCTGTGGCTAGCTATGGCCAAGTTTAGCTTGCTGTGGCTAGCTGTGGCTAGTTGTGGCTAGCTGCGGTTGCTGTGAGGGCCTGCAACGCTGCAGAAGTCGCAGACCCAAACCCTAAACCCTAAACCCTAAACCCTAAACCCTAAAAGCTAGGCCCTAAACCCTAAGCATCTTCTTCCCCTCCGCAACGCCGAAGCTCTCCTGGTAGCCTTTCACAGTCCCGCTGCTACTGCTGCTGCTGCTGCTGTTGTTGCCGTTGCTTCTGTCCGTGCTGCTGCTGCAGCTGCTATTCTTGCTGCTGCTCTTGCTCTTGCTGCTGCTGCTGCTGCCGCTGCTAGGCCGCTTTGTGCGCATCTATTTGGGCTTGCTCTCCCTTTGCTGCTCCCTTTTCAAACGGGGGAGCAGCAGCAGCAGCAGCAGCCACAGCAGCAGCAGCAGCAGCAGGACGAGCGGGAGCAGCAGGAGCAGCGAGGCAAGCATCATAAGCAGTAGCAGCAGCAGCAAGACAAGCAGTAGCAGCAGCAGCAACGAGACAAGCAGTAGCGGCAGCAGCAGCGGGACAAGCAGCAACATCTGCAGCAGCAGAACAAGCAGCAGGAGCAGCAGCAGTAGGACAAGCAGCAGCAGCAGCACCAGCAGCACCAGCAGCAGCAGCAGCAGCAACAGCAGCAGGAACAGCAAGAACAAGAGCAGAGGCCTGAAGGAGACTCACAACAGCAGCAGAAACAGCAGCAAGAGCTGCAGCAAAGCTCTGCAGCAAAAGCAGCAAAAAAAGCAGCAGCTTCTCTAATCTCCCGCGGGGACCACAGCAGCAGAGCTGGCTAGCTGAGGACAGCTCAGAAACCCGCAGCTAGCTGCAGCTAGCTGCAGCAAGCCATGGCTAGCTGCAGCTATCTGGGGCTGTGTGTGGCTAGCTGTGGCTAGCTGTCGCTGCAGCTAGCCATGGCTAGCTGGGGCGATCTATGGTGAGCTATGCCTGTTGTGGCCAGCAGGCAGCAGCAGCAGCAGCAGCAGCAACGGCGGCAGCAGCAGCAACAGCAGCAGCAACTGCCGATGGCTAGCTGGGGCTAGTTATGGCTAGTTATGGCTAGCTGTCGCTCGCCGTGGCTAGCTGTGGCTAGCTACGGCTAGCCGGGCCAGGGGGGCTCGCCAAGTTTCTCTTACGCTAGAAGCTGAAAACGCCAAACCCTAAACCCTAAACCCTAATTCGGAGTCTGGGGCTTGTTGCCGGACCAGTGCCTCTGCAGCAGCAGCAGAAGCAGCAGCAGCAGCAGCAGCAGCAGCAGGAGCAGCAGCAGCAGCACAGGGGCCCCTTTACAGAGAACCAGCAGCAAATATATAAAATAGAAAACAAACAGTTTAATAAAAGAAAATTAAAAATGAAAATTCTTTATTTCAATCCTTGAAACCCTCTATAGGCGCCAGGCGAAACCCTAGGCCCTAAACCCTAAACCCTAAACCCTAAACCCTTAGTAGACCCTGAAGCCTAAACCTAGTTTCGCCGCTTGTCTTGATGTCCCTTCTATTTTACCCTTTTTATTTTATTTTTCATTTTAAAAAACCCTAAACCCTAAACCCTAAACCCTCGAGGGTTTCAAAGTGCCGGCTGCGTCGCCCACTGGTCGGCTGCTGCACGGAAGCCCCAGTTGGGGTCCCACCGAACCCAAACCCTAAACCCTAAACCCTAAACCCTAAGCGCCAAACCCTAAACCCTAAACCCTAAATGTTGGAGCCCTAAATCACAGCGCCATGCCCCGAGAAGGGCTCTGCACAATGCAGCGGCTTCCCCGATTCCTAAACCCTAAACCCTAAACCCTAAACCCTAAGCCTTAAACCCTAAACCCTCAACTGGGATGTTTGGGGCTGGGTTTACGGCCGTAACTCTCTCGCCTTCTGGCTGCATGCAAAGGCTTCGAGTTGGCCCTCAGTTATTTTCCCCTGGGCTGCTGGGGGGCCCCCCAAAGGGGCCCCCAGGGGGCCCCCCGGGGGCCCCCTTGGGGGGCCCCCCCGGGGGCCCCCCAAATAGTTTCCTGGGGGGCCCCTTGGGGCGTGCCTTGAAGGGTTCTTCAGGGGCCCCCCAACAGGCCCCCTTGCGGGCCCTCCTGGGGGCCCCTAGAGGGGCCCCCCTGGGGGCCCCTAGAGGGGCCCCCCTTGGGGGGCCCCGCTTTCACCTTTCTGCATGCAAAGGGTTTACCTTTCGTGCCCCTCGCGTGGCCAGGGCTCGTTCTAACCTTGACAAGTGGCCGGGGGTCCCCCTGAGGGGCCCCCTGGGGGCCCCCCTGAGGGCCCCGCTGGGGGCCCCCACGGGGACCCCCCTGGGGGGCCCCCACGCCTGCCTGTGGGGGCCCCCAGGGTCGTTGCGGGCAATGACCCTGGGGGCCCCCCGGCTGGTGCTCAAGAGGGCCTGTAGGGGCGCTGAGGGGCCCCCTACTGCGCGGGGGGCCCGGGGGGGCCCCTCAGGGGCCCCCGAGGGGCCCCCCGGGGGCCCCTCGGGGGCCCCCGAGGGGCCCCCCGAGGGGCCCCCCGAGGGGCACGCAGGGTCTTCGGGGGGCCCCTGGTGGGCCCCGTACTTCCTGCTGCTGCGGCTGCATGCGCCTGTGGGGGCGTGGCTGCTGTACTGGCCGTGCGTGTTTTCAATTTGTTTGGCAACTCCCGTGTCTGCTGCTTCTCCAACAGCAGCAGCAGCAGCAGCAGCAGCAGAACTGCCTTCCAGCGGCAGCCTCTTGTGGGCCGCGCTGCGCCCCCCCGCGCCCGCAGACCCCGAGGCCCCCCCGCAGCAGCAGCAGCAGCAGCAGCAGGGGCCCCCCGGCGCCCCCAGCAGCAGCAGCAGCAGCAGCAGCAGCAGCAGCAGCAGCTGGGGGCGCGCAGCAGCGCTGCTGGCCCTCACTGCAGCAGGGTCTTTGTTGATGAGAAGTGCTGGATGTATTATAAATGACTTGTGGGACAAAAGACTGGACTTTAGGGTACAGAGGACCCGGGGGAGGCCCCTGGCTGCGGGGGCCCTGGGGGCCCCCGGGGCCCTGGGGGCCCTGGGGGCCCTCCTGGCCCCGTCTTTTTTGCTGCTGCTGCAGCTCAACTTTGCTGCTGCTGCTCTGGGCCTCCTCGTGCTGCTGCCTGTTGCTATTTATCCAGCAGCAAAACGTTTTTGTTCTCTTCCGCAGCTCTTTTTGGGCCTCACTTTCAGCTGGGGGGCCCTCATGGGCTGGGCCGCCCTTCTGGGGCCCTACGGGCTCCCGGCCTTCCTGGGGGGGGCCCCCCTGGGGGCCCCCCCGGGGGCCCCCCTGGGGGCCCCCCTGGGGGCCCCCCGAGCAGCAGCAGCAGATGCAGCAGGCGCAGCAGCGGCAGGGCCGGACTTCGACCCGGAGTCTGCAGCAGCAGAGACGCAGACAGCTTCTCCAGCAGCAGCAGCAGCAGCAGCGGGGCCGCCCGCAGCAGCAGCAGCAGCAGCAGCAGCAGCAGGGGGGGGCTGGCTGCCCGCGTCCGTGCGGGCTGCTCCCGTGTGCCTCTACCTCGGCTGTGCCCTCTGGACTTTGACTTATGACACCATTTATGCTTTTCAAGACTTCAAAGATGATTTGAAAATCGGAGTTAAGTCCTCAGCCGTCACTTGGGGCCCCCGGGGGGCCCGCCTCTGGGGTACCCTGGCCATTCTCGCCCAGGGGGCCCTCTGGGCCCTCGCGGGGGCTGCCCTGGGGGCCCCTGTGGGACCCTCAGGGGGGCCCCCATGGGGGCCCCCAGGGGGACCCCCAGGAGAACCCCATGGGGGGGCCCCCGGGGGCCCCTCAGGGGGGCCCCCTGGGGGGCCTCGTGGGGCCCCGGCTGCCGTACTTTGTGGGCATTGCTGTGACCTGTGGGGCCCTCGCTGGCCTCCTTTGGACCACAGACTTCTCCAATGGGGCTGCATGCGCCAGGGCCTTCAAGGCCAGCCACCCCTTGGGGGCCCTTTTTGCACTTTCTATTATTGCCAGCAAAGTTTGGGAGTACAAACTGGCCCAAAAGCTCTCGCAATGACCCGCAGAGGGGGGCCCCTAGGGGGCCCCTAGGAGGCCCCCAGGGGGCCCCTCTAAGGGCCGGCTTTGAATGGGGGCCCAATGAGGGCCCGAAAAGGGGTTTATTGGGGCCTCATGAGGGGCCCCAGTGAACCCACAAAAGGTAAGGGCTAATTAGGGTTTAGGAAGGGCCCCTTGGGGCTCTTCTTAAACCCTCATTGGGGCCCCACAGGGGCCCCACAAGGGCTCCTCTAGGGTCTTTTCTCGGGCCTTTTAAAGATGCGTCTGGGGTTTTAGGAGGAGCCCCAGAACTGGGGTCCCACAGGGGCTCAGAAGAGGTACTGGGGGGCCCCAGGGCCCCTGGGGGCCCCCCGCAGCTGGGGCCCCTCTCTGGAGGTAGGGGGCCCCTCGTGCCCCACGACCCCTTGGTGGCCCCCAAAGGCTCTTCTAATTTGAGGCCTTTTTTAAGTCTTGTGGCCATTTGGTTTCGCCTTAGGGGGCCCCCTGGGGGCCCCCCTGAAGACCCTCTTTTGGGGCCCTGTGAGTGCTCTTTTTGGGGGCCCCCTGAGGCTGTCCTGGGGCCTCAGGGGGCCCCACGGGGGCAGTCTGTACTGTGGCGTTTTTAGCTTTGCTGCATTTGTGCTGCTGCTGCTGCTGCTGCTGCTGCTGCATTTCAATCTTTGAAAAGCAGCAAACAAGTGGGTTTGGAAGGCCCATAAATGCGCATTTAAATTCCTTTTAATGCACTTGTTCTAAAATGCATTAAGGGTTTCTTCTGCATGCAGAGAGGGCCCCAAAATGCAGCGCCAAGAGGGAAGATTCCCTTACACGTACGCAAATGCATGCGAGCATGCACGCGCGCATGCGCGAATAAACGTTAATAAAATATTTATTTATTTATTTATTTATTTTATTTATGTATTTATTTATTTATTTACCCATTCATTTCGTGTGCAGACATATATATTAGCTGGCCGCATACAGACGCATGGGGAGATCTGAAGTCTTCTAGTTAAAAGATTTGTCAAATATATATATATATATTTATATTTATATATATATTATTTATATGTATGTATATACAGTTGCATATATATTCATATTTATATTTATAAATATAAATATGAATATATATGCAACTACAGTTGCACATGGCACAAATGAGCGCGAGCTAAGCCTTGATGAAACAACTGAAGATTAAAGAGCATTGCGCACTTTCGACAAAGTAAACGCAGGCGCAGGACTCGCGAGCGTACCAATACATCGTTTTTCAACTTTCATAACTTTCTTAACAAGTTGAAAACAAGTTGAAAACAAGTTGAAAACAAGTTGAAAACAAGTTGAAAACAA